>NC_042990.1:36248574-36266074 GCF_901001165.1 Salmo trutta | reverse complement strand
CATTATTAAATAAGATGATTTAAAATTAAAAAATAAATAAATAGAATGACAAAGCTGTGAAACATTATCCTAAATGAACCATAAACTTACTGAATACCATTATAATATAAATACAAGAATTTGAGCATGAACTATTCTTCATATATCTATCTATCTATCTATCAGTAATTTATATAGATAGATATATATAGATATATATATATAGATCTATCTATCTATATATTTTATTTTTTATTTTTACATTTTATTTATGTCAATATGTATTTGTTGTCAATGTTTTAGCGTCAAACTGGTGGCAGTTGTGCAAAAAGTCTGTTTGGAAGAGTTGCAGAGTTAACAAAAAATAATGCCATTGTTGATTAGATGCTTTTTTTAAATTAATTCGGCTGTTTTCTCTTGAACCATGTAGTCTGTCTACTAGAAACCCGTGCACAATATGGACACAGATTATTTTTTTAAGTATACTGTATATTAATAATTTTTTTTACGTTATTAAAGTATAAATTGCCAAAGTTAAAATAGATTGTCATAGATTATATGTTAATTACCAAAATTACTGATTGTTCTGGTAACTTTGGTAAATTACCGGTAGCTTTGCAACCCTAGTAGAAATCAAAAGCAATTAATGCAGCCGAAGAATAGCTCTGCTCTTGATTAACAGGCATACTTCTGTAAACATGAACATAAGCCATAAGAACTTACACACTACACTCCAACTATAACCTACATAGACTCCAACCATAACTAACATACAGACTCCAACGATATCGGCCTAAAGGGAGCTTCCACCATAGAATTACACAATGTATTTTACTTCTGTGCTTCCCACAGCACACACTGAAGGGAATAGGAAGCTCTAATAGAAATTGTATGACAAAAGACTAACCAGCAAAATCACACAGAAGGGAAGTGGACGACCATGTGTCAGCAGATCCTATAGACATTTGGTCTGTGTGGACAGAAGTGTTTTGGGGACTAGGGGACTGGGGTTAGGACAGGTGACTCAGTGATCCCTTCCTATTTCTGTCTATTGCTCACTTGCTTCTGAATATTGAAGTCTAAACTAAAGATGACCTGACAGAGAGTAGAATGTAATAGGATAGAATAGGACAGAACATAATAAAATAGAATAGGTTAGAATAGGATAGGTTAGAATAGGATAGGTTAGAATAGGATAGAATAGGATAGGTTAGAATAGAATAGGTTAGAATAGGATAGAATAGGATAGAATAGGATAGAATAGGATAGGTTAGAATAGGATAGAATAAAATAGGTTAGAATAGGATAGAATAGGATAGGATAGAATAGGATAGAATAGGATAGGATAGAATAGAATAGGTTAGAATAGGTTAGAATAGGATAGAATAGGATAGAATAGAATAGGTTAGAATAGGATAGAATAGGATAGGATAGAATAGGATAGGTTAGAATAGGATAGAATAGAATAGGTTAGAATAGGATAGAATAGGATAGGATAGAATAGGTTAGAATAGGATAGAATAGGATAGGATAGAATAGGTTAGAATAGGATAGAATAGGATAGGATAGAATAGGATAGAATAGGTTAGAATAGGATAGAATAGGTTAGAATAGGATAGAATAGGATAGGATAGAATAGGTTAGAATAGGATAGAATAGGATAGGATAGAATAGGTTAGAATAGGATAGAATAGGATAGGATAGAATAGGATAGAATAGGATAGGTTAGAATAGGATAGGATAGAATAGGTTAGAATAGGATAGAATAGGATAGAATAGGATAGAATAGAATAGGTTAGAATAGGATAGAATAGGATAGGATAGAATAGGATAGGTTAGAATAGGATAGAATAGAATAGGTTAGAATAGGATAGAATAGGATAGGATAGAATAGGTTAGAATAGGATAGAATAGGATAGGATAGAATAGGTTAGAATAGGATAGAATAGGATAGGATAGAATAGGATAGAATAGGTTAGAATAGGATAGAATAGGTTAGAATAGGATAGAATAGGATAGGATAGAATAGGTTAGAATAGGATAGAATAGGATAGGATAGAATAGGTTAGAATAGGATAGAATAGGATAGGATAGAATAGGATAGAATAGGATAGGTTAGAATAGGATAGGATAGAATAGGTTAGAATAGGATAGAATAGGATAGAATAGGATAGGTTAGAATAGGATAGGTTAGAATAGGTTAGAATAGGATAGAATAGGATAGGTTAGAATAGGATAGGTTAGAATAGGATAGGTTAGAATAGGTTAGAATAGGTTAGAATAGGTTAGAATAGGATAGAATAGGATAGGATAGAATAGGTTAGAATAGGATAGAATAGGATAGGTTAGAATAGGATAGGTTAGAATAGGTTAGAATAGGATAGAATAGGATAGGTTAGAATAGGATAGGTTAGAATAGGATAGAATAGGATAGGTTAGAATAGGATAGGTTAGAATAGGATAGGTTAGAATAGGATAGAATAGGATAGAATAGGATAGGTTAGAATAGGATAGGTTAGAATAGTTTAGAATAGGATAGAATAGGATAGGTTAGAATAGGATAGGTTAGAATAGGATAGAATAGGATAGGTTAGAATAGGATAGAATAGGATAGGTTAGAATAGGATAGAATAGGTTAGAATAGGATAGAATAGGTTAGAATAGGATAGGTTAGAATAGGATAGAATAGGTTAGAATAGGATAGAATAGGTTAGAATAGGATAGGTTAGAATAGGGTAGAATAGGTTAGAATAGGATAGAATAGGTTAGAATAGGATAGGTTAGAATAGGGTAGAATAGGTTAGAATAGGATAGAATAGGTTAGAATAGGATAGGTTAGAATAGGGTAGAATAGGTTAGAATAGGATAGGTTAGAATACAAGTCACATTCAAAACAGTTTGGGGACTCACCTTTAAGGTTCTTGGGGTTGTTCTGCTTTGTGCGCGGCATTTTTTTCTCCCCGGTTGGTTGGTTCACTCACTGACACATCTTCTGAAAGGTGGTAGATTCTCTAATGCAGGTAGACCAGCTGGGGGACAGCTGAATCCACATACACACAGTCAGGGACACCCTCTGGGTTCACACACACAAACAACAGTGGTCAGCATTAGCGCAACACACAGTGAAGATCAATAAAGATCAATAAACACTAGTCCATGCAGTCCATGCAGTCTTCTGTGTGTGTGTGTGTGTGTGTGTGTGTGTGTGTGTGTGTGTGTGTGTGTGTGTGTGTGTGTGTGTGTGTGTGTGTGTGTGTGTGTGTGTGTGTGTGTGTGTGTCAGGGTTTCCGTTAGGAGAATTCAACACGGAACAGCGTGACCACCTACACAGTAAAACAAATTCAAAATATCATATTGGTATAATAAAATGTGCGAACGACCTGTCTTACAGGCTATTTGTAAGAACACTTTAGTGAATAAATAACAAATCACAGCTGTTTTTAAAAAAAATACAATCTAGGCCTCTCTAATTTAATTTAGCCTAGAGATTAATATTTTAATTAAGCTAATTAAAACAACAAAACATGGCTGTCTACGAACACCAGAGCCAGCCTGCCCCACACCAGCTGCGATTCAGCACCACGGCAGTGGAAAGAGGCCACTCAAGGCGGCAACAAAATGAAGAAATTATAAAACTGATGTCGGACAATCAAATTCGATAAGTAAATCAAATGAATTCATTAAAAAATGTTGGTTAATTGAGAGGAAGCTTATTTTACGATGCTCCTGTGAAACGAGGTCTGCGCGCGCCATGCATGTATGAAAGCACTTGTTTTGTTTCCAAGTGCTACTGAATAAGCTCAACTGAAATGCACCAATTGCGCATGATACACATCATTCCTCTACAGTCTATCAATCCATTCCAAATCTTAATAGTCATACTATACATGAAACAGGGGCGGCATATGTTGATCTTGTCTAGGGTGGCAGCAGAAGTACTAAGACCAGGCCTGACCAACACAATCATTTGCCTCTAATTTACTTGCAGCGGACCTTGGCCTGCTCAATAGTGAGCCTCTGCTGTTGGGAAGTCAAATCAGTCCAACTCCTTGGGGCAGCTTGCGATTCGCATCAGCCTCGCTACTTTGTCCTCAAGGAGCGATCTTGAGGCCGTCTTTACTCCGTTTTGGAGAAAGGGTTCCCTCTCGGCGGGCACACTAGAAACAGGGATAATCAACATAATCTTCGTCAATTTTGCTCAGGACCTTGCGTCTTTAACGTGAGTAAAAATTGAAACACACCAGATATACATTTCCAAGCAGCTTGAGGATTTATTAGCCTATGAAGTATATTCGCCTTTTAAGTTGGGGCACATCGACTGCTATTTCCATCAATGATTAAAAGCATTATTTTCCAATGGATTTTCTTTCTCCCGGACAATTTGATTTAGCTGCTTTTTTATGGCCAAAAGCTGCCATTTACCGGTAAACGGAAACCCTTGGGTGGGTGTGTGTAGTCTCCCGTCCTCTCACTTGGAAGAGAGAACACTGCTGTTGTTGCGTCTGTCAGTCTAACCAGTGTCACTTTCTAAATTCTTATTTCAGTCCAAACGTACAGGGTCTAAATTCTTATTTCAATCTTGGTTTCATCAGACCAGAGAATCTTGTTTCTCATGGTCTGAGAGTCCTTTAGGTGCCTTTTGGCAAACGCCAAGCGGGCTGTCATGTGCCTTTTATTGAGGAGTGGCTGCCATCTGGCCACTCTACCATAAAGGCCTTATTTGCTGGAATTTTGCAGAGAGTGTTGTCCATCTGGAAGGTTCTCCCATCTCCACAGAGGAACTCTGGAGCTCTGTCAGAGTGACCATCGGGTTCTTGGTCACCTTCCTGACCAAGGCTCTTCTCCCCCAATCGCTCAGTTCTGCCGGGCGGCCAGCTCTAGGAAGTCTTGGCGGTTCCAAACTTCTTCAATTTAAGAATGATGGAGGCCACTGTGTTCTTGGGGACCTTCAATGCTACAGACATTTTTGGTACCCTTCCCCAGATCTGTCCCTCGACACAATCCTGTCTCGGAGCTCTACGGACAATTCCTTAGACCGCATGGCTTGGTTTTTGCTCTGATATGCACTGTCAACTGTGGGATCTTATATAGACAGGTGTGTGCCTTCCCAAATCATGTCCAATCAATTGAATTTACCACAGGATGACTCCAATCAAGTTCTCGAAACATCAAGGATGATCAATGAAAACAGGATGCACCTCATCTCAATTTCGAATCTCATAGCAAAGGGTCTGAATACGTACATAAATAAGATATTTCAGTTTTTTTATATATTAGCAAAAATGTCTAGAAACCTGGTTTCGCTTTGTCATTGTGGGATATTGTGTGTAGATTGATTAGGATTTTTTTTAAGGAAACAGTTTATATATTTTTATTTTGTTTAGCTCACGTAATATAATTATAAAGTATGCATTAAAGGCAGGGGTGGGCAATTCCAGTCCTGATTGGTGGTCCTGATTGGTGTCACAGTTTTGCCCCAGCTAACACACCTGACTCCAATAATGATCTTCAGTTTAGGAAGCAATTTGATTAATCAGCTGTGTTTGCTTGGGATGGAGAAACAGTGTGACACCAATCAGGCCCTCGAGGACTGGAGATGTCCACCCCTGCATTAAGGTGTCTGTAATCAAATAAATGTGGCAAAAACAAATGTAGACATTAGTGAATGCATTTTAATAGCTTCCAAAATATTTTCTACAATGGTGGGGGTGTGCCAAGATGGAGGTGCGGCAGCTTCAATACAGCGCCCCCTGTCGGTCATCTAGTGTATATGCAAGCCATTGATTCAAACATACATGTTATAAATTCTTATTTCAGTCCAAATGTACACAGGCTAAATTCTTATTTCAGTCCAAATGTACACAGTCTAAATTATTATTTAATTCCAAAAATGTACACAGGCTAAATTTCTGTCCAAACCTACAGAAAAAGCAAAGCTCCAGTTAGGTTTGCTAGTATAATGTCCGTATAACAGGATGACACTCCTGCGACTGAAATGTGGTGAATTCTGGACAGACAAAAGAGATGTGAAGGCATCTATATCCATATAACTATAAACCCTGGACTAACTATCTCTAGTCTAATCTAAACCAAGAGGAGATTGTTTTTGGTAAATGCCTGATTGACAAGTCCATGTTAGATACGCATCCCTGTCCTTCGCTTTAACGACACACGTTCCTGAATGATGAAAGGTGCCAACAATAAGGCCCCGTGTCTGGCGGGAAGTAAGCGGTCCGGGTGCTACGGCGGTTAGCGGACAGGGCTCATATCAGACTGATCACCTTGTAAAAGTTAACCCTCCATAGTATTTGCGTCACAATCAGACCTGTGCAAACACTGAAAGGTCAATGTGATGTCGTAGTGGTCGTTGTTTTATTGTATTGCTGCCCTTTTTACAGAGGATGATCGGGTCTCTTTTTTTCTTTATGCAAATCTGCGCTCTGCAACAACAACAAAAACAGCAGCAAAACCCACGGCAAAGCATAGCACTCTTGCAATTAGCCCTCCAATACACTGCCCTGAATTATATATACTTTTTTTTTTTAATGACTTTATTGAAAATGACAAAACCTTTGAAATATAATGATCTGCATGCTGTTAGATAATTTCCTACATGGCGTTACTAAAATTACCTATTGTAGTATTCATAACAAACAACCTCGTCCAATCCCTTCCACTGAACATTATCTTTCAGCATCACGTCTATGTTCCGTTTGCCAATGTTGCATGACAGTCCGTTACTACGACGGTAGGATGTTTAACCATACACGGCTACATGTGCGCTGCCACAGCAATGACATCATTGTCGAAGTCAGTGCAATACATCGGCAGTGTTGTACATAGCGTCTGCACCAGGTCACCGAAAGCACGGAAGGACGACAATGAAAGTCACACAATATAACATGCAGCCCTAGGCACCCACCTGCCTCGCAGAACCAAGGACAGGTCGAATGCTTGATGCTTCAGACGATGCTGCATGCATGTCAGGAGGAGACCGTGCGTGTGCGGCGCGCGTGTCAGCTGATTCATATTTGAGGAAACACCCCGAAACTGACAGCTTGATGAGGACGCCACAATGAGCTGCTGAGTAAATGTTGCAGTAGGACCTAAAACTGTCCGAATGAAATCCTCTCTGTTGGTCACTAACGGCTGACTCATTCAACACACACCTAGGAGGATTCCTTTCCGTCACCTTGCAGCATTTTACAGCAACATTGTAGCCGCATGTAAAACAATAGACACGATGTCCTGCATTATGAAATATTAATGTAGAATAGCCAAACCCCTGTCTGTGACATAATCAAATCAGTCTATCCAACCAATAACGGTGGCTTCAAGTGACACATCTAAACAGGTAAACAGCCCTGTTTCCCTGCAGCCATTCATCAATGTGCTTTCACAATCCATGTTATAATCACATGTCGATCTTATTTTCAGGGAACGCAGTCTAAATCAAAAGCAATATGGGAACATGGTATTTGTATGTCTGTAGCAACAACACATGAACGCGCTGTAACCGAGGGAGGAGTCAGGGAAACCCCCTCGCTCTCTGCAACAGTACAACGGCTGCACTTCCCTAATTCAACAAAATGCGACATTATTTTCAACACTTTGTTGGCCATGTGTTGCGCAACATATAAACACTGGCTTGTGTATCAGATAAATTTGCAATAGATAAGTCTTACCCATGGGCGCAAAATAGGCACATTCAGTACACGTTGCGTAGCAGGCAAGATAGTAATATTACACACACCACATTCAAATGCTGCAGACGTCTACACCAAAACAACGATGCAAGCAACGACGGCTCTGAAACTTTGACTTGTTTGGTCCTAAAATTTGACATTCCTTCTTGGCAAACAAAAAAACGAAAGAAAACAGTGATGGCCTTGAGAAAAGAACTAGCCGAACCAGCTTGAACGTCCCCGACCAGCGTTGGACACGAGCGCCCCGTGAAAACACTGCCAGAACGCATCCCGATGCAGACCGAAGTGGCCAACACATTAACGAAAAAAATAAATAAATATACACAAACTACATTCAAATATACTTACAAGTGCAGTCTTAATATTAATGATTGCAGGTGTAACACACCTTAACTGTAAGGACAAATTGATTATTTTGTCTCTCTTCTCTCACTTTCTATTGCAGGAAACAGACAGGCCCACTGACGTCAACGGGGGTCCCGTCTCCGCCTCCCAACCACAGGATGTCATCTCCGGGAGGTGTGAGACGGTCGAACTACGACCGAATAAATGACTGAAAAATAATATTACCAAGGCCTTAAGTTTTACTTTTATACATGCACATTCATTTAAAACGTATATCAACTATGTGTGGATCATATGAACAATTTAAAAACAGTCTAAAATAGTGTTTATTTCAAGTATCGTTTGTCGCCCACCCCCCTAAAGATCCACTTTGCGCTGACGTTTTTCCCGGAGGTTCCTTTTTTTCAGGTCACGTTGCGCCCCTACGACTGCAGACCGGGCTTTCCCATGCAGATCTCCCATAGCAATTACTAACCATATAAAAGCCTAGTAGACTTTGGCCTTGCCAGAGGTATTGAGGGTGAGTTTGAAAATCGAAGATTATACAGCTGCTATAAAAAAAAAAAATGTTGGATACAACATAGAGGGTGTCATGCAATGATGGCGGTCAGTTTTCCCCAACAATCATAGACATTTAGGGTATTATAAATCACATTTATTTGAGATTGTTTTCATTTTAATTATATTAAAAAACTAAATTGAATAATACTAGATAAGATACCCCATACTTGAATGTCCCTGCGTTGCATTTATGCAAAGAAAGGCCTATGGAATTGTGTGCTGCACACATTTCTCCCGTGTGGCTCAGTTGGTAGAGCATGGCGTTTGCAACGCCAGGGTTGTGGGTTCGATTCCCACGGGGGACCAGTACGGAATAAAAAAAAATTATGCATTCACAACTGTAAGTCGCTCTGGATAAAAGCGTCTGCTAAATGACAAAAAATGTAAATGTAAAACATATACAAAATGATGTGGACACCTTTTCAAATGAGTGGATTTGGCTATTTCAGCCACACCCGTTGCTGACTGGTGTATAAAATCGAGCTCACAGTCACGCAATCTCCATAGACAAAATTTGGCAGTAGTATGGTCTTACTGAAGAGCTCAGTGACTTTCAACATGGCACTGTCATAGGATGCCACCTTTCCAACAAATCAGTTCATCAAATTTCTGCCCTGCTAGAGCTGCCCCAGTCAATTGTAAGTGCTGTTATTTTAAAGTGGAAACATCTAGGAGCAACAACGGCTCATCCGCAAAGTGGTAGGCCACACAAGCTCACAGAATGGGACTGCCGAGTGCTGAAGCACGTAGCATGTAAAAATGGTCTGTCCTCGCTTGCAAAACTCACTGCCATGTTCCAAACAGCCTCTGGAAACAACGTCAACACAATAAATGTTAGTCGGGAGCTTCTTTTAAAAAAATAGTTTTATATACATACATGTATATATATATATACAGTTGAAATCGAAAGTTTACATAAAATAAATCATCCTCTCTACTATTATTCTGACATTTCACATTCTTAAAATAAAGTGGTGATCCTAACTGACCTAAAACAGGGAATTTGTACTAGGATTAAATGTTAGGAATTGTGAAAAATTGACTTTAAATGTACTTGGCTAAAGTATATGTAAACTTCCGACTTCAACTGTACATATTACACATTTTACAGACACAATCTATTTTACAATAGTTATATTTTGTTTGTTTTTAGTCCTTCCTCTATTTCTGATGTCCATCCGGTTTGATTTCTATTTGTAACTGTGCTATTTCACAAACGTTCTGAACCTATAGACATTTAACAGACCCCGTATGTTTAACATTGGTTATCTTGTTGTTATTTGTCCCACCCTTCAGCTCCATTCAACCCCTCCCATCTATCTCTTAACACCATCCATTTTGGATTTCTATTTGCCATATATTTTTCAGCTGAACTGTGATGCTTCACAAAAGTACTGAACCTTTCTATCCTCATAGCTTCTACAGATTGTAATGAATTGGGAGCTTAATGAATTGGGTTTCCATGGTCGAGCAGCCGCACACAAGCCTAAGATCAACATGCGCGATGCCAAACGTCGGCTGGAGTGGTGTATAGCTTGCCGCCATTGGACTCTGGAGCAGCGGAAACGCGTTCTCTGGAGTGATGAATCACACTTCACCATCTGGCATTCCGATGGACGAATCTGGGTTTGGCAGATGCCAAGAGAACTCTACCTGCCTGAATGCATAGTGCCAACTGTAAAGTTTGGTGAAAGAGGAATAATGGTCTGGGGCTGTTTTTCATGGTTCAGACACTGCCCTTAGTTCCAGTGAATGGAAGTCAACACTACAGCATACAATAGCCTTTTAGACAATTCTGTGCTTCCGACTTTGTGGCAACAGTTTGGGGAAGTCCCTTTCCTGTTTCAGCATGACAATGCCCCTGTTCACAAAGCGAGGTCCATACAGAAATGGTTTGTCTAGATTGGTGTGGAAGAACTTGACTGGCTTGGACAGAGCCCTGACCTCAACCCCATCGAACACCTTTGGGATGATTGGAACGCTGACTGCGAGCCAGGCTTAATCGCTCAACATCAGTGCCTGACCTCACTAATGCTCTTGTGGCTGAATTGAAGCAAGTCCCTGCAGCAATGTTCCAAAATCTAGTGGAAAGCCTTCCCCAGAAGAGTAGAGGCTGTTATAGCAGCAAAGGGGGACCAACTCCATATTAATGCCCATGATTGCGGAATAGTGTATTGTGTCCTTTGGATAGTCTGCCTTCTACTTCCTCATTCACCCTGAAGAAGGCACAGTGATGCTGAAACATTGGTGATTTACCCAATAAATTACTGGGAGTTTATATATAGAGTGTTTATTTTATTTTTATTTATTTCACCTTTATTTAACCAGGTAGGCAAGTTGAGAACAAGTTCTCATTTACAATTGCGACCTGGCCAAGATAAAGCAAAGCAGTTCGACAACATACAAAAACACAGAGTTACACATGGAGTAAAACAACATACAATCAATGATGCAGTAGAAAAAAATAAGACTATATACAATGTGAGCAAATGATGTGAGATAATGGAGGTAAAGGCAAAAAAATGCCATGGTGTGTGTGTGACTGTCTTTATTTTTATAGCTTATTCGCTGTTAGTCAGCCCCTCTACATAAAACAATTTTCTCTGGGTGTGCGCCAGCTTATGTTTTTTTTTTGATTTGCCCATTATTTTGTAAAACAACATGACTTACATTTACGTCATTTAGCAGACGCTCTTATCCAGAGCGACTTACAGTAGTAAATACATTTCATACATTTTTTTTCTTCTGTACTGGTCCCCCGTGGGAAACGAACCCACAACCCTGGCGTTGCAAACACCATGCTCTACCAACTGAGCCACACGGGACTTACCAGCCTATATTTAAATATTTTATCTTACAACAAAATGTGTTGGCTATTGATGTCCACATCAGGTTTAGTATTACGCTCGTTGGAAGGATCGGACCGAGGTGCAGCGTGGTAGGCGTACATTGTAATATATTAAATGAACACTGAAACAAAACAAATACAAACAAAAACGGAACGTTCAGTAGGGCATACAGCACAGTACCAAAAACAAGATCCCACAAACTAAAGGTGGAAAAAGGCTGCCTAAGTATGATCCCCAATCAGAGACAACGATAGACAGCTGCCTCTGATTGGGAACCATACCCGGCCAACAAAGAAATAGAAAACATAGATTTCCCACCCTAGTCACACCCTGACCTAACCAAATAGAAAATACAAGGGATCTATCTCTAAGGTCAGGGCGCGACATTAAGTCAATTAAACTACTATGAGAATTGTATCTATAAATGGGAGATTTATCTAATGGAGATATACTCTACTTCAACATAGTTGGAAAATCTTGGTACTGTAATACATTGAGTCACAGTACCCCATTGTCGGGCTGATGCTAAGAGAAGACATGAATCCATCAGCAGATGCTGTTCTGTTATTTTTAAGCTATGCCTGTGTGCCTCAAATCATGACGGCTGCCACTGTGTGTTCCGCTATGACACATCACCTAATGAAAAAGGTCACGGTATATTTTTACGCTAAGAGAAAAAGCTCACTAACGAACAATGCGTGGGAGATGTGGCAGTTTTTATCTGTGAAACAGATTGCCCACATAATTGCTACACTTCAAATGACACACTATCGCTTACATAGCGCACTTCGTAGTCAAAAGTATTGCATTATGTAGGAAAGACAATGTCATTTTTAGACAAAGACTGGCCTGTACTGTATGTATGTGAGGGATATTAAGGATGGTATGATGGCACCCCAGTGAATGTCTCATTTTTAAGGGCATGCTGCACAGGCCTAGCTGTTTTGCCAGGAGGAAATACTGTGATCAAGGCAGATTTTTTTCTGGACTGGACCTAATTGGATCTTCACACATTGCAAAATGTATATATTGATACACAATGTGTTCACTGTGTGAATAGCTGTACATATGTCTTGATTTTTGTCATTGTTGCTTTTTGGTCTTTTAGAAAACAAAACAAGACGGTTGAAATATATGAATGACTCCCATTGTTTAAAATTGTATTTTTATAACGGTGGCCAAATTGCGTAAAGGAAGAAGTAGGAAAGCATTCACTCTTTCTACAGTCAGTGCCCTGTCACGCAAAGAAGCTTAGCAGAGTTTAATGGTACACTTTCTAACGTCACCGCTGTCACTAGCCACAGTGTGTGTTGTCAGTCATGACTTCCATTGAAAGGTGGTTCTGTCCTGTGAGAACACCTCGCCATCACATCTCAGACTACCTGTAGAGTGGCAACTCCTGGACCACTCACCCATTATGACTCACGTTGTTGCACTGCACACAACATGCACCAACATGGCCCGTTCTGACCAATATAAGTTGGGCAAAGATTTAACGTTTATGTTGGTCTCTTTCTTGACTGGATCTTATTTGAGTGTGAATATAGTCACATATGTACGTTTATTCAGTATGTATAAATGTGTTTCCATGACCTTCCATGCGTAATAATTTAATAATTTGAATGATTAGGGGAGAAAAAAAATTGATTGATCTCGGTATCTAATATTAAAACGTGTAGGCTATTAGGAGTTCAGTAACACAGCATACAGAAGATGGTAATTCAGCACAGATACGTTCTAAACTCCCACACGTCTGCCTCATTTTCTCTCTATAAGACTCATTTGCATTCCCCACTCTTTCCCCACCCACAGAGCTAGATGTTTTATTATTGTGGAGAAAGAGAGCATGAGGGTGTGATTTGAAATCATTTATATTACTGCTTTTCTTCCATAATGTCGGTTAATGTATTGGTTTGAGGAGCTACCGCAATATGACAGATGTTGAAGACTTGAAACCTGCCTCTTGTCAGTCTGGATATACAGATCTAGAAGTTTGGATTTGACAGTAGATATTGGAGGAGATGATCTGTTTTCAGAAGTCTCCAGGAGCATTGGCGTGTCATAACGGCTAATTCAGCAGAACTTGCAGGTCCTTTTGGAGGACAGCCTTGGTTTAGACAAGTCGCAGAGAAGCAATCTGCATAACCCAACAAAAACCCATCCTCTTGTAGATAGACCAGAGTGCCAACTTACAGGCTGGAGTCACGCACTGGATGGCACCCTATTCCCTATATAGTGCACTACTTTTGACCTATAGCTGGACCCTGATCAAAAAGAAGTGCACTATGTAGGAACAGGATGCCTCTTGGGACACAACCACAGTCTGATTTGGAAAGTTTGAGAGTCATCCCTCCTATCCGGTCCACAAGGCTGACCCCTAACCTGCCTCAAGACGAGAAGCCCCAGCATTCCAAGGCTTGGCCAATGCCACCGCAACTTTTCACAATGTTCCAATTAAAAGCAAATTTTGGTTGGGTTACAGAAGGGGACTTCTTCAGCTGCCTCCACAGCAGTCATAGAGAATGGCTGCAGCAGCAAACGGCTATTAATAAACTGAAGTGGTTTTGGTAAAAAAGCGCAGCTGCCCTCCAGAACTGTCCTGCAGAACAATGGCCTCTTATGTGACTGGACTGAGATGAACACGGGCGCTTGTGGTTTGGGCCTACTACCCCCTAGCCTTTGCTTGCGTCCTAAATGGCACCCTATTCCCTACGTAGTGCACTACTTTTGACCAGAGCCCTGTGCACTAGGTAGGGAATAGGGTGCCGTTTGGGAAGCATCCTATGTTGAAGAGTTGTTTTTATTTATTGCATTCTGGTAGGTTTTTCTTGGCGGGACAGGTAGATATTAATTGAATACATACAAACAAGCCCTGAAACAAACTAACCTTTCACAGAGGAAGACTTGCCTATAGGCTGCTCATCTTCCTTTTAGCACGTGTTCTTCAAAAGGTACATATATATTTATGTCGTAATTGAAGTATACTGCTCAAAAAAATAAAGGGAACACTTAAATAACACATCCTACATCTGAATGAAATAAATAATCTTATTAAATACTTTTTTCTTTACATAGTTGAATGTGCTGACAACAAAATCACACAAAAATAATCAATGGAAATCCAATTTATCAACCCACGGAGGTTTGGATTTGGAGTCACTCTCAAAATTAAAGTGGAAAACCACACTACAGGCTGATCCAACTTTGATGTAATGTCCTTAAAACAAGTAAAAATTAGGCTCAGTAGTGTGTGTGGCCTCCACGTGCCTGTATGACCTCCCTACAACGCCTGGGCATGCTCCTGATGAGGTGGCGGATGGTCTCCTGAGGGATCTCCTCCCAGACCTGGACTAAAGCATCCGCCAACTCCTGGACAGTCTGTGGTGCAACGTGGCATTGGTGGATGGAGCGAGACATGATGTCCCAGATGTGCTCAATTGGATTCAGGTCTGGGGAACGGGCGGGCCAGTCCATAGCATCAATGCCTTCCTCTTGCAGGAACTGCTGACACACTCCAGCCACATGAGGTCTAGCATTGTCTTGCATTAGGAGGAACCCAGGGCCAACCGCACCAGCATATGGTCTCACAAGGGGTCTGAGGATCTCATCTCGGTACCTAATGGCAGTCAGACTACCTCTGGCGAGCACATGGAGGGCTGTGCGGCCCCCCAAAGAAATGCCACCCCACCCATGACTGACCTACCGCCAAACCGGTCATGCTGGAGGATGTTGCAGGCAGCAGAACGTTCTCCACGGCGTCTCCAGACTCTGCCACGTCTGTCACGTGTGCTCAGTGTGAACCTGCTTTCATCTGTGAAGAGCACAGGGCACCAGTGGCAAATTTGCCACTCTTGGTGTTCTCTGGCAAATGCCAAACGTCCTGCACGGTGTTGGGCTGTAAGCACAACCCCCACCTGTGGACGTCGGGCCCTCATTACCACCCTCATGGAGTCTGTTTCTGACCGTTTGAGCAGACACATGCACATTTGTGGCCTGCTGGAGGTCATTTTGCAGGGCTCTGGCAGTGCTCCTCCTGCTCCTCCTTGCAGAAAGGCGGAGGTAGCGGTCCTGCTGCTGGGTTGTTGCCCTCCTACGGCCTCCTCCACGTCTCCTGATGTACTGGCCTGTCTCCTGGTAGCGCCTCCATGCTCTGGACACTACGCTGACAGACACAGCAAACCTTCTTGCCACAGCTCGCATTGACATGCCATCCTGGATGAGCTGCACTACCTGAGCCACTTGTGTAGGTTGTAGACTCCGTCTCATGCTACCACTAGAGCGAAAGCACCGCCAGCATTCAAAAGTGACCAAAACATCAGCCAGGAAGCATAGGAACTGAGAAGTGGTCTGTGGTCCCCACCTGCAGAACCACTCCTTTATTGGGGGTGTCTTGCTAATTGCCTATAATTTCCACCTGTTGTCTATTCCATTTGCACAACAGCACGTGAAATGTATTGTCAATCATTGTTGCTTCCTAAGTGGACAGTTTGATTTCACAGAAGTGTGATTGACTTGGAGTTACATTGTGTTGTTTAAGTGTTCCCTTTATTTTTTTGAGCAGTGTATAATAGGTCAAAGTGCTTTCATTCATATCAACCATCCATTTTCCAGTGCTAGAGATCTCAAAGCGATTGGCCTCACTTGAGTACCATACCAGAGGGTCGGGGTGACTGCCCAGCACATAACTGGGGTGAGCTCCCAGCCATCCACGACATACATGCCAGGAAGTGTCTATTACTGCTGTTTACATGTATATATACCATTAGTATCTATCTATTTATCCTGCTACTGGTCACTATTACTTCTGTTTACATGTACAGTACTAGTCAAATGTTTGGACACACCTACTCATTCAAGGGTTTTTCTTTAGTTGTACTATTTTCTACATTGTAGAATGATAGTGAAGACATCAACACTATGAAATAACACATATGGAATCATGTAGTAACCAAAAAAGGGTTGACAGCTTTGCACACTCTTGGAATACTTTTCCAACAGTCTTGAAGGAGTTCCCACATGTGCTGAGCACTTGTTGGCTGCTTTTCCTTCGCTATGCAGTCCAACTCATCCCAAACCATCTCAATTGGGTTGACGTCGGGTGATTGTGGAGGCCAGGTCATCTGATGCAGCACACCATCCCTTTCCTTGGTCAAATAGCCCTTACACAACCTGGAGGTGTGTTTTGGGTCATTGTCCTGTTGAAAAACAAATGATAGTCCCACTAAGCGCAAACCAGATGGGATGGTATATCACTGCAGAATGCTGTGGTAGCCATACTGGTTAAGTGTGCCTTGAATTCTAAATAAATCACTGACAGTGTCACCAGCAAAGCACCCCGACACATCACACCTCCTCCTCCATGCTTCACGGTGGGAACCACACATGCGGAGATCATCCGTTCACCTACTCACAAAGACATGGTGGTTAGAACCAAAAATCTCAAATTTGGACTCATCAGACCAAAGGACAGATTTCCACTGGTCTAATGTCTATTGCTCATGTTTCTTGGCCAAAGTAAGTCTCTTGTTGGTGTCCTTTAGTAGTGTTTTCTTTGCAGCAATTCGACCATGAAGGCCTGATTCCCGCAGTCTTCTCTGAACAGTTGATGTTGAGATGTATCTGTTACTTGAACTCTGTGAAGCATTTATTTGGGCTGTATTCTGAGGTGCAGTTTAGTCTAATGAACTTATCCTTTGCAGCAGAGGTAACTCCCCAATTTTGTGGTCTCCAATTGGTAGTCACAGTCTTTTCTCATCGCTGCAACATCCGTACGGACTTGGGAGAGGCGAATATTGAGAGCCGTGCATCCTCCAAAACACGACCCAACCAAGCTGCACTGCTTCTTGACACAATGCCCGTTTAACCCAGAAGCCAGCCGCACCAATGTGTAGGAGGAAATACCGTACACCTGGCGACCGTGTAAGCGTGCATGTGCCCGGCTCGCCATAGGAGTCGGTAGAGCGCGATGGGACAAGGACATCCCTGCCGGCCAAACTCTTCCCTAACCCGGATGGCTGCGACAGAGCCTGGACTCGAACCAGGATCTCTAGTGGCTCAGCT
>NC_042990.1:36146074-36243574 GCF_901001165.1 Salmo trutta | reverse complement strand
TGCACATTGTACACATACACCTCAATACTCCACTATCCCTGCACATTGTACACATACACCTCAATACTCCACTATCCCTGTACATTGTACACATACACCTCAATACTCCACTATCCCTGCACATTGTCCATTTGGTACTGACCCTGTTTTAGCTTCCTCTCTTGTTTCTCCTGTGTTTTTTCATTAGTTATACTATTTTGATATTGAACACTGGACTGCTACTTTACTTGTGCATGTGACATATAACACTTGAAACATAAATTCACAATAATAATCACTGTCTTCCAGTGATAAGAGCTACCATAAACACACGGCACAGTTTTCTATTTAAACACCGTTATATCTGAAACCACAGAACAAACAGCTGTTAGGATCCCTATCAAACTATTCAGCATGTTTAATCAGGGCTGCAACTTGCCGTGTGTAGCTGCTCCTATTGTTGTCAATTACGACGCCATGAACGTCCACTACTGTGTTATAGAATTTGTTTCTAGAGAATTGTCTTTTTATCGTGTCCCTGCTGCACTACTGCAGGGTTGATTGAGGGAACGACTGTACACTCCACGCCAGAGTAGATGTGTGTATGGATTTGAGCTAACGTGATCGAGCTGTCTATTTCCATCTATTCTCCACAGCAGGCATTGAAGGGATGGAAAGAGAACACACTCCTGCTGTGGGCGCTTTGTTTACACAGTGTCATATGATGTTACATAACTGAGGCTGTTGCCCAGACAACACTGACTCTGACTTTACCTGGTCATGCAAGAGAGAGGACATATTTTGGCCACATGACTGACTGACTGACTTAATGCTTATCCAATAGATATATACGCCCGTAATGAGATGGCTAGCTGTCTCTCTCTCTGGTGCCCTGAAATGCTATTCCTTAGAGAGACTTTATGGATACCAGGGGTTGAGATACCTCTAGTGTGATGGTTGAGGTACCTCTAGTGTGATGGTTGAGATACCTCTAGTGTGATGGTTGAGATACCTCTAGTGTGATGGTTGAGATACCTCTAGTGTGATGGTTGAGATACCTCTAGAGTGATGGTTGAGGTACCTCTAGTGTGATGGTTGAGATACCTCTAGTGTGATGGTTGAAATACCTCTAGTGTGATGGTTGAGATACCTCTAGTGTGATGGTTGAGATATCTCTAGTGTGATGGTGATGGTTGAGATATCTCTAGTGTGATGGTGATGGTTGAGATATCTCTAGTGTGATAGTTGAGATATCTCTAGAGTGATGGTTGAGATATCTCTAGAGTGATGGTTGATATACCTCTAGTGTGATGGTTGATATACCTCTAGTGTGATGGTGATGGTTGAGATACCTCTAGTGTGATGGTGATGGTTGAGATATCTCTAGTGTGATGGTGATGGTTGATGTATCTCTAGTGTGATGGTTGAGATATCTCTAGAGTGATGGTTTATATACCTCTAGTGTGATGGTTGATATACCTCTAGTGTGATGGTGATGGTTGAGATATCTCTAGTGTGATGGTGATGGTTGAGATATCTCTAGAGTGATGGTTGAGATACCTCTAGTGTGATGGTTGAGATATCTCTAGTGTGATGGTTGAGATACCTCTAGTGTGATGGTTGAGATACCTATAGTGTGATGTTTGAGATACCTCTAGTGTGATGGTTGAGATACCTCTAGAGTGATGGTTTAGATACCTCTAGTGTGATGGTTGAGGTACCTCTAGTGTGATGGTTGAGATACCTCTAGTGTGATGGTTGAGATACCTCTAGTGTGATGGTTGAGATACCTCTAGTGTGATGGTTGAGATACCTCTAGAGTGATGGTTGAGATATCTCTAGTGTGATGGTTGAGATATCTCTAGTGTGATGGTTGAGATACCTCTAGTGTGATGGTTGAGATACCTCTAGAGTGATGGTTGAGATATCTCTAGTGTGATGGTTGAGATACCTCTAGTGTGATGGTTGAGGTACCTCTAGTGTGATGGTTGAGATACCTCTAGTGTGATGGTTGAGATACCTCTAGTGTGATGGTTGAGATACCTCTAGTGTGATGGTTGAGATAACTCTAGTGTGATGGTTGAGATAGCTCTAGTGTGATGGTTGAGATACCTCTAGTGTGATGGTTGAGATACCTCTAGTGTGATGGTTGAGATATCTCTAGTGTGATGGTTGAGATACCTCTAGTGTGATGGTTGAGATAACTCTAGTGTGATGGTTGAGGTACCTCTAGTGTGATGGTTGAGATATCTCTAGTGTGATGGTTGAGATACCTCTAGTGTGATGGTGGAGGTACCTCTAGTGTGATGGTTGAGATATCTCTAGTGTGATGGTTGAGATACCTCTAGTGTGATGGTTGAGATACCTCTGGTGTGATGGTTGAGGTACCTCTAGTGTGATGGTTGAGAGATCTCTAGTGTGATGGTTGAGATACCTCTAATGTGATGGTGATGGTTGAGATATCTCTAGTGTGATGGTTGAGATACCTCTAGTGTGATGGTTGAGGTACCTCTAGTGTGATGGTTGAGATATCTCTAGTGTGATGGTTGAGATACCTCTAGTGTGATGGTTGAGATACCTCTGGTGTGATGGTTGAGGTACCTCTAGTGTGATGGTTGAGATATCTCTAGTGTGATGGTTGAGATACCTCTAGTGTGATGGTGATGGTTGAGATATCTCTAGTGTGATGGTTGAGATACCTCTAGTGTGATGGTTGAGGTACCTCTAGTGTGATGGTTGAGATATCTCTAGTGTGATGGTTGAGATACCTCTAGTGTGATGGTTGAGGTACCTCTAGTGTGATGGTTGAGATATCTCTAGTGTGATGGTTGAGATACCTCTAATGTGATGGTGATGGTTGAGATGTCTCTAGTGTGATGGTTGAGATACCTCTAGTGTGATGGTTGAGATACCTCTAGTGTGATGGTTGAGGTACCTCTAGTGTGATGGTTGAGATATCTCTAGTGTGATGGTTGAGGTACCTCTAGTGTGATGGTTGAGATATCTCTAATGTGATGGTGATGGTTGAGATATCTCTAGTGTGATGGTTGAGATACCTCTAGTGTGATGGTGGAGGTACCTCTAGTGTGATGGTTGAGATATCTCTAGTGTGATGGTTGAGATACCTCTAGTGTGATGGTGGAGGTACCTCTAGTGTGATGGTTGAGATATCTCTAGTGTGATGGTTGAGATACCTCTAGTGTGATGGTTGAGATACCTCTGGTGTGATGGTTGAGGTACCTCTAGTGTGATGGTTGAGATACCTCTAATGTGATGGTGATGGTTGAGATATCTCTAGTGTGATGGTTGAGATACCTCTAGTGTGATGGTTGAGGTACCTCTAGTGTGATGGTTGAGATATCTCTAGTGTGATGGTTGAGATACCTCTAGTGTGATGGTTGAGATACCTCTGGTGTGATGGTTGAGGTACCTCTAGTGTGATGGTTGAGATATCTCTAGTGTGATGGTTGAGATACCTCTAATGTGATGGTGATGGTTGAGATATCTCTAGTGTGATGGTTGAGATACCTCTAGTGTGATGGTTGAGGTACCTCTAGTGTGATGGTTGAGATATCTCTAGTGTGATGGTTGAGATACCTCTAGTGTGATGGTTGAGGTACCTCTAGTGTGATGGTTGAGATATCTCTAGTGTGATGGTTGAGATACCTCTAATGTGATGGTGATGGTTGAGATATCTCTAGTGTGATGGTTGAGATACCTCTAGTGTGATGGTTGAGGTACCTCTAGTGTGATGGTTGAGATATCTCTAGTGTGATGGTTGAGATACCTCTAGTGTGATGGTTGAGATACCTCTGGTGTGATGGTTGAGGTACCTCTAGTGTGATGGTTGAGATATCTCTAGTGTGATGGTTGAGATACCTCTAATGTGATGGTGATGGTTGAGATATCTCTAGTGTGATGGTTGAGATACCTCTAGTGTGATGGTTGAGGTACCTCTAGTGTGATGGTTGAGATATCTCTAGTGTGATGGTTGAGATACCTCTAGTGTGATGGTTGAGGTACCTCTAGTGTGATGGTTGAGATATCTCTAGTGTGATGGTTGAGATACCTCTAATGTGATGGTGATGGTTGAGATACCTCTAGTGTGATGGTTGAGATACCTCTAGTGTGATGGTTGAGATACCTCTAGTGTGATGGTTGAGGTACCTCTAGTGTGATGGTTGAGATATCTCTAGTGTGATGGTTGAGATACCTCTAGTGTGATGGTTGAGATATCTCTAATGTGATGGTGATGGTTGAGATATCTCTAGTGTGATGGTTGAGGTACCTCTAGTGTGATGGTTGAGATATCTCTAATGTGATGGTGATGGTTGAGATATCTCTAGTGTGATGGTTGAGATACCTCTAGTGTGATGGTTGAGATATCTCTAATGTGATGGTGATGGTTGAGATATCTCTAGTGTGATGGTTGAGGTACCTCTAGTGTGATGGTTGAGATATCTCTAATGTGATGGTGATGGTTGAGATACCTCTAGTGTGATGGTTGAGGTACCTCTAGTGTGATGGTTGAGATATCTCTAGTGTGATGGTTGAGATATCTCTAGTGTGATGGTTGAGATACCTCTAGTGTGATGGTTGAGATACCTCTAGTGTGATGGTTGAGATACCTCTAGTGTGATGGTTGAGATACCTCTAGTGTGATGGTTGAGATACCTCTAGTGTGATGGTTGAGATACCTCTAGTGTGATGGTTGAGATACCTCTAGAGTGATGGTTGAGATACCTCTAGTGTGATGATTGAGATACCTCTAGTGTGATGGTTGAGATACCTCTAGTGTGATGGTTGAGATACCTCTAGTGTGATGGTTGAGATACCTTTAGTGTGATGGTTGAGGTACCTCTAGTGTGATGGTTGAGATACCTCTAGTGTGATGGTTGAGGTACCTCTAGTGTGATGGTTGAGATACCTCTGGTGTGATGGTTGAGATACCTCTAGTGTGATGGTTGAGATACCTCTAGTGTGATGGTTGAGATACCTCTAGTGTGATGGTTGAGATACCTCTAGTGTGATGGATGAGGTACCTCTAGTGTGATGGTTGAGATACCTCTAGTGTGATGGTTGAGATACCTCTAGTGTGATGGTTGAGACACCTCTAGTGTGATGGTTGAGATACCTCTGGTGTGATGGTTGAGATACCTCTAGTGTGATGGTAGAGATACCTCTAGTGTGATGGTTGAGATACCTCTAGTGTGATGGTTGAGGTACCTCTAGTGTGATGGTTGAGATACCTCTAGTGTGATGGTTGAGGTACCTCTAGTGTGATGGTTGAGATACCTCTGGTGTGATGGTTGAGATATCTCTAGTGTGATGGTTGAGATATCTCTAGTGTGATGGTGATGGTTGAGATATCTCTAGTGTGATGGTTGAGGTACCTCTAGTGTGATGGTGATGGTTGAGATATCTCTAGTGTGATGGTGATGGTTGAGATATCTCTAGTGTGATGGTTGAGATATCTCTAGTGTGATGGTGATGGTTGAGATATCTCTAGTGTGATGGTTGAGATACCTCTAATGTGATGGTGATGGTTGAGATATCTCTAGTGTGATGGTTGAGATATCTCTAGTGTGATGGTTGAGATACCTCTAGTGTGATGGTTGAGATATCTCTAGTGTGATGGTGATGGTTGAGATATCTCTAGTGTGATGTTTGAGATACCTCTAATGTGATGGTGATGGTTGAGATATCTCTAGTGTGATGGTTGAGGTACCTCTAGTGTGATGGTTGAGATACCTCTAGTGTGATGGTTGAGATACCTCTAGTGTGATGGTTGAGATACCTCTAGTGTGATGGTTGAGATACCTCTAGTGTGATGGTTGAGATACCTCTAGTGTGATGGTTGAGATACCTCTAGTGTGATGGTTGAGATATCTCTAGTGTGATGGTTGAGATACCTCTAGTGTGATGGTTGAGATACCTCTAGTGTGATGGTTGAGATACCTCTAGTGTGATGGTTGAGATACCTCTGGTGTGATGGTTGAGATACCTCTAGTGTGATGGTTGAGATATCTCTAGTGTGATGGTTGAGATACCTCTAGTGTGATGGTTGAGATACCTCTAGTGTGATTGTTGAGATACCTCTAGTGTGATGGTTGAGATACCTCTAGTGTGATGGTTGAGGTACCTCTAGTGTGATGGTTGAGATATCTCTAGTGTGATGGTTGAGATACCTCTGGTGTGATGGTTGAGATATCTCTAGTGTGATGGTTGAGATATCTCTAGTGTGATGGTGATGGTTGAGATATCTCTAGTGTGATGGTTGAGGTACCTCTAGTGTGATGGTTGAGATATCTCTAGTGTGATGGTTGAGATATCTATAGTGTGATGGTTGAGATACCTCTAGTGTGATGGTTGAGATACCTCTAGTGTGATGGTTGAGATACCTCTAGTGTGATGGTTGAGATATCTCTAGTGTGATGGTTGAGGTACCTCTAGTGTGATGGTGATGGTTGAGATATCTCTAGTGTGATGGTTGAGATATCTCTAGTGTGATGGTGATGGTTGAGATATCTCTAGTGTGATGGTTGAGATATCTCTAGTGTGATGGTTGAGATATCTCTAGTGTGATGGTTGAGGTACCTCTAGTGTGATGGTGATGGTTGAGATATCTCTAGTGTGATGGTGATGGTTGAGATATCTCTAGTGTGATGGTTGAGATATCTCTAGTGTGATGGTTGAGGTACATCTAGTGTGATGGTGTGATGGTTGAGATATCTCTAGTGTGATGGTTGAGATACCTCTAATGTGATGGTGATAGTTGAGATATCTCTAGTGTGATGGTTGAGATACCTCTAGTGTGATGGTTGAGATACCTCTAGTGTGATGGTTGAGATATCTCTAGTGTGATGGTTGAGATACCTCTAGTGTGATGGTTGAGATACCTCTAGTGTGATGGTTGAGATACCTCTAGTGTGATGGTTGAGATATCTCTAGTGTGATGGTTGAGATATCTCTAGTGTGATGGTGATGGTTGAGATACCTCTAGTGTGATGGTTGAGATATCTCTAGTGTGATGGTTGAGATACCTCTAGTGTGATGGTTGAGATACCTCTAGTGTGATGGTTGAGATACCTCTAGTTTGATGGTTGAGATACCTCTAGTGTGATGGTTGAGATATCTCTAGTGTGATGGTTGAGATACCTCTAGTGTGATGGTTGAGATACCTCTAGTGTGATGGTTGAGATACCTCTAGTGTGATGGTTGAGATACCTCTGGTGTGATGGTTGAGATACCTCTAGTGTGATGGTTGAGATATCTCTAGTGTGATGGTTGAGATACCTCTAGTGTGATGGTTGAGATACCTCTAGTGTGATTGTTGAGATACCTCTAGTGTGATGGTTGAGATACCTCTAGTGTGATGGTTGAGGTACCTCTAGTGTGATGGTTGAGATATCTCTAGAGTGATGGTTGAGATACCTCTAGTGTGATGGTTGAGATATCTCTAGTGTGATGGTTGAGATACCTCTAGTGTGATGGTTGAGATACATCTAGTGTGATGGTTGAGGTACCTCTAGTGTGATGGTTGAGATATCTCTAGAGTGATGGTTGAGATACCTCTAGTGTGATGGTTGAGATATCTCTAGTGTGATGGTTGAGATATCTCTAGTGTGATGGTTGAGATATCTCTAGTGTGATGGTTGAGGTACCTCTAGTGTGATGGTTGAGATACCTCTAGTGTGATGGTTGAGATACCTCTAGAGTGATGGTGATGGTTGAGATATCTCTAGTGTGATGGTGATGGTTGAGATATCTCTAGTGTGATGTAATGGTTGAGATATCTCTAGTGTGATGGTTGAGATATCTCTAGTGTGATGGTTGAGATACCTCTAGTGTGATGGTTGAGATACCTCTAGTGTGATGGTTGAGATACCTCTAGTGTGATGGTTGAGATATCTCTAGTGTGATGGTTGAGATACCTCTAGTGTGATGGTTGAGATACCTCTAGTGTGATGGTTGAGATACCTCTAGTGTGATGGTTGAGATATCTCTAGTGTGATGGTTGAGATATCTCTAGTGTGATGGTTGAGATATCTCTAGTGTGATGGTTGAGATACCTCTAGTGTGATGGTTGAGATACCTCTAGTGTGATTGTTGAGATACCTCTAGTGTGATGGTTGAGATACCTCTAGTGTGATGGTTGAGGTACCTCTAGTGTGATGGTTGAGATATATCTAGAGTGATGGTTGAGATACCTCTAGTGTGATGGTTGAGATATCTCTAGTGTGATGGTTGAGATACCTCTAGTGTGATGGTTGAGATACCTCTAGTGTGATGGTTGAGGTACCTCTAGTGTGATGGTTGAGATATCTCTAGAGTGATGGTTGAGATACCTCTAGTGTGATGGTTGAGATATCTCTAGTGTGATGGTTGAGATATCTCTAGTGTGATGGTTGAGATATCTCTAGTGTGATGGTTGAGGTACCTCTAGTGTGATGGTTGAGATACCTCTAGTGTGATGGTTGAGATACCTCTAGAGTGATGGTGATGGTTGAGATATCTCTAGTGTGATGGTGATGGTTGAGATATCTCTAGTGTGATGTGATGGTTGAGATATCTCTAGTGTGATGGTTGAGATATCTCTAGTGTGATGGTTGAGGTATCTCTAGTGTGATGGTTGAGATACCTCTAGTGTGATGGTTGAGATACCTCTAGTGTGATGGTTGAGATACCTCTAGTGTGATGGTTGAGATATCTCTAGTGTGATGGTTGAGATACCTCTAGTGTGATGGTTGAGATACCTCTAGTGTGATGGTTGAGATACCTCTAGTGTGATGGTTGAGATATCTCTAGTGTGATGGTTGAGATATCTCTAGTGTGATGGTGATGGTTGAGATACCTCTAGTGTGATGGTTGAGATATCTCTAGTGTGATGGTTGAGATACCTCTAGTGTGATGGTTGAGATACCTCTAGTGTGATGGTTGAGATACCTCTAGTTTGATGGTTGAGATAAATCTAGTGTGATGGTTGAGATATCTCTAGTGTGATGGTTGAGATACCTCTAGTGTGATGGTTGAGATACCTCTAGTGTGATGGTTGAGATACCTCTAGTGTGATGGTTGAGATACCTCTGGTGTGATGGTTGAGATACCTCTAGTGTGATGGTTGAGATATCTCTAGTGTAATGGTTGAGATACCTCTAGTGTGATGGTTGAGATACCTCTAGTGTGATTGTTGAGATACCTCTAGTGTGATGGTTGAGATACCTCTAGTGTGATGGTTGAGGTACCTCTAGTGTGATGGTTGAGATACCTCTAGTGTGATGGTTGAGATACCTCTGGTGTGATGGTTGAGATACCTCTAGTGTGATGGTAGAGATACCTCTAATGTGATGGTTGAGATATCTCTAATGTGATGGTTGAGATATCTCTAGTGTGATGGTTGAGATATCTCTAGTGTGATGGTTGAGATATCTATAGTGTGATGGTTGAGATACCTATAGTGTGATGGTTGAGATACCTCTAGTGTGATGGTTGAGATATCTCTAGTGTGATGGTTGAGATATCTCTAGTGTGATGGTTGAGGAACCTCTAGTGTGATGGTGATGTTTGAGATATCTCTAGTGTGATGGTTGAGATATCTCTAGTGTGATGGTGATGGTTGAGATATCTCTAGTGTGATGGTTGAGATATCTCTAGTGTGATGGTGATGGTTGAGATATCTCTAGTGTGATGGTGATGGTTGAGATACCTCTAGTGTGATGGTTGAGATATCTCTAGTGTGATGGTGATGGTTGAGATATCTCTAGTGTGATGGTTGAGATATCTCTAGTGTGATGGTTGAGATATCTCTAGTGTGATGGTTGAGGTACCTCTAGTGTGATGGTGATGGTTGAGATATCTCTAGTGTGATGGTGATGGTTGAGATATCTCTAGTGTGATGGTGGAGATATCTCTAGTGTGATGGTGATGGTTGAGATATCTCTAGTGTGATGGTTGAGATACCTCTAATGTGATGGTGATGGTTGAGATATCTCTAGTGTGATGGTTGAGATATCTCTAGTGTGATGGTTGAGATACCTCTAGTGTGATGGTTGAGATATCTCTAGTGTGATGGTGATGATTGAGATATCTCTAGTGTGATGGTTGAGATACCTCTAATGTGATGGTGATGGTTGAGATATCTCTAGTGTGATGGTTGAGGTACCTCTAGTGTGATGGTTGAGATACCTCTAGTGTGATGGTTGAGATACCTCTAGTGTGATGGTTGAGATACCTCTAGTGTGATGGTTGAGATACCTCTAGTGTGATGGTTGAGATACCTCTAGTGTGATGGTTGAGATACCTCTAGTGTGATGGTTGAGATACCTCTATTGTGATGGTTGAGATACCTCTAGTGTGATGGTTGAGATACCTCTAGTGTGATGGTTGAGATACCTCTGGTGTGATGGTTGAGATACCTCTAGTGTGATGGTTGAGATACCTCTAGTGTGATGGTTGAGATACCTCTAGTGTGATTGTTGAGATACCTCTAGTGTGATGGTTGAGATACCTCTAGTGTGATGGTTGAGGTACCTCTAGTGTGATGGTTGAGATACCTCTAGTGTGATGGTTGAGATATCTCTAGAGTGATGGTTGAGGTACCTCTAGTGTGATGGTTGAGATACCTCTAATGTGATGGTTGAGATATCTCTAGTGTGATGGTTGAGATATCTCTAGTGTGATGGTTGAGATACCTCTGGTGTGATGGTTGAGATACCTCTAGTGTGATGGTAGAGATACCTCTAGTGTGATGGTTGAGATACCTCTAGTGTGATGGTTGAGGTACCTCTAGTGTGATGGTTGAGATACCTCTGGTGTGATGGTTCAGATATCTCTAGTGTGATGGTTGAGATATCTCTAGTGTGATGGTGATGGTTGAGATATCTCTAGTGTGATGGTTGAGGTACCTCTAGTGTGATGGTTGAGATATCTCTAGTGTGATGGTTAAGATATCTCTAGTGTGATGGTTGAGATACCTCTGGTGTGATGGTTGAGATATCTCTAGTGTGATGGTTGAGATATCTCTAGTGTGATGGTGATGGTTGAGATATCTCTAGTGTGATGGTTGAGGTACCTCTAGTGTGATGGTTGAGATATCTCTAGTGTGATGGTTGAGATATCTATAGTGTGATGGTTGAGATACCTCTAGTGTGATGGTTGAGATACCTCTAGTGTGATGGTTGAGATACCTCTAGTGTGATGGTTGAGATATCTCTAGTGTGATGGTTGAGGTACCTCTAGTGTGATGGTGATGTTTGAGATATCTCTAGTGTGATGGTTGAGATATCTCTAGTGTGATGGTGATGGTTGAGATATCTCTAGTGTGATGGTTGAGATATCTCTAGTGTGATGGTTGAGATATCTCTAGTGTGATGGTTGAGGTACCTCTAGTGTGATGGTGATGGTTGAGATATCTCTAGTGTGATGGTGATGGTTGAGATATCTCTAGTGTGATGGTTGAGATATCTCTAGTGTGATGGTGATGGTTGAGATATCTCTAGTGTGATGGTTGAGGTACCTCTAGTGTGATGGTGATGGATGAGATATCTCTAGTGTGATGGTGATGGTTGAGATATCTCTAGTGTGATGGTTGAGATACCTCTAATGTGATGGTGATGGTTGAGATATCTCTAGTGTGATGGTTGAGATATCTCTAGTGTGATGGTGATGGTTGAGATATCTCTAGTGTGATGGTTGAGGTACCTCTAGTGTGATGGTGATGGTTGAGATATCTCTAGTGTGATGGTGATGGTTGAGATATCTCTAGTGTGATGGTTGAGATATCTCTAGTGTGATGGTGATGGTTGAGATACCTCTAATGTGATGGTGATGGTTGAGATATCTCTAGTGTGATGGTTGAGATATCTCTAGTGTGATGGTTGAGATATCTCTAGTGTGATGGTGATGGTTGAGATATCTCTAGTGTGATGGTTGAGATACCTCTAATGTGATGGTGATGGTTGAGATACCTCTGGTGTGATGGTTGAGATACCTCTAGTGTGATGGTTGAATATCTCTAGAGTGATGGTTGAGGTATCTCTAGTGTGATGGTTGAGATACCTCTAGTGTGATGGTTGAGATACCTCTAGTGTGATGGTTGAGATACCTCTAGTGTGATGGTTTGAGATATCTCTAGTGTGATGGTTGAGATACCTCTAGTGTGATGGTTGAGATACCTCTAGTGTGATGGTTGAGGTACCTCTAGTGTGATGGTTGAGATATCTCTAGTGATGGTTGAGATACCTCTAGTGTGATGGTTGAGATATCTCTAGTGTGATGGTTGAGATATCTGTAGTGTGATGGTTGCGATACCTCTAGTGTGATGGTTGAGATATCTCTAGTGTGATGGTGATGGTTGAAATATCTCTAGTGTGATGGTTGAGATACCTCTAATGTGATGGTGATGGTTGAGATACCTCTGGTGTGATGGTTGAGATACCTCTAGTGTGATGGTTGAATACCTCTAGAGTGATGGTTGAGGTATCTCTAGTGTGATGGTTGAGATACCTCTAGTGTGATGGTTGAGATACCTCTAGTGTGATGGTTGAGATACCTCTAGTGTGATGGTTTGAGATATCTCTAGTGTGATGGTTGAGATACCTCTAGTGTGATGGTTGAGATACCTCTAGTGTGATGGTTGAGGTACCTCTAGTGTGATGGTTGAGATATCTCTAGAGTGATGGTTGAGATACCTCTAGTGTGATGGTTGAGATATCTCTAGTGTGATGGTTGAGATACCTCTAGTGTGATGGTTGAGATACCTCTAGTGTGATGGTTGAGGTACCTCTAGTGTGATGGTTGAGATATCTCTAGAGTGATGGTTGAGATACCTCTAGTGTGATGGTTGAGATATCTCTAGTGTGATGGTTGAGATATCTCTAGTGTGATGGTTGAGATATCTCTAGTGTGATGGTTGAGGTACCTCTAGAGTGATGGTGATGGTTGAGATATCTCTAGTGTGATGGTGATGGTTGAGATATCTCTAGTGTGATGTGATGGTTGAGATATCTCTAGTGTGATGGTTGAGATATCTCTAGTGTGATGGTTGAGATATCTCTAGTGTGATGGTTGAGGTATCTCTAGTGTGATGGTTGAGATACCTCTAGTGTGATGGTTGAGATACCTCTAGAGTGATGGTTGAGATATCTCTAGTGTGATGGTTGAGATATCTCTAGTGTGATGGTGATGGTTGAGATACCTCTAGTGTGATGGTTGAGATATCTCTAGTGTGATGGTTGAGATATCTCTAGTGTGATGGTTGAGATATCTCTAGTGTGATGGTTGAGATACCTCTAGTGTGATGGTTGAGATATCTCTAGTGTGATGGTTGAGATATCTCTAGTGTGATGGTTGACTCTGGTGCCATACTGATAAACACATTCAACAACCACATGAAGGGGTATCTGAGGTGATTGTAATGCATGTTAAATGGTGAACGGGCTATTTATCTGCCAACCAGTGGCGATAATGGAATCTTCTATTTAAATGTTTGTTTTCCATCATGAGGGAAGTTCATGTTGCGTCTGTGTGGTAACAATATTACAGTATTTTCAAATCCTTTTTGAATGGCATTTTATCATATGAACCTGCAGCAGCACTGGTCCTCTTGACATGTTATTTTACGTCAAAAGTACCAAATGTGGAACATTGTAGCATAAAAAAAAAATAAACCTCTGGGTAGCCTAACCTTTGAGGGAAATGTGAGGCATCTTCTTGTTCAAGTCACATACAAACACGTAATATCAGTGGTAACAATGTGAGTCAATTCTCATTACTCTGTGTGTGTAATCCCCACTAGAAGATGGACTCGAGGTCACAGGCACTCTGGCTCTCCTGAGCCGTATAATAACAGCACCAGGCTTCCCCACAGAAGAAGCTGTCTCTTTGTATTCCAGGGATCATCACTGAGTGCTTTCTCTCAGCTGTTTGCCATTTATATAGCCTACCTTGTGACTTTAGTCCTCACCATCTGGCTCTCTCTTAATATAAGTCGACGCCTCCTTGTTTTCAATCGCCAAGGCCTCCGCTTTCTTTGCCTGCTCTGCCTGTCTAGCGTTCAATGAAATAAGAAATTGTGTGCCTTTTTTTTCTCTTGAAATGTTTGCCAATCTGTGCTTCTCAAAGAGAGCAGTCAACGGTTCGCTATTCACTTATTGATTGCTGTGCTCTCTCCAGAATCCTTGATAGATTCGAGTTTCAACATTGCTGCTCTCCGAACATCCATAAAAGCAACTTGTGAGGATGTAAATCCTGTAGTCTGTATTAAACATCTTGTTGTCTGGCCATTGGCTTGTGTTTGAGCAGGGATGTCAGTTTCAGCCACACAGAGAGAACTGTTCCGATGTTTTCTGGATTCGTCATACTGGATGCTATGTGTTCCAAATCACGTTGGGGTGTCTGTGTGGGCGCGTGCATGTGCGTGTGCGTGTGCGTGTGTGCGTGTGTGGGTGTGGGTGTGTGTGTGCGTGTGCGTGTGCGTGTGCGTGCGTGTGCGTGTGTGTGTGTGTGTGTGTGTGTGTGTGTGCGTGTGTGTGTGTGTGTGTCTGTGCGTGCGTGCCTTGTGTGTGTCTATGGTTTTGCAAACCCACCAAAAAAGCTAATGCAAGAGCTTTTTGTTCAGAATGAGCCAATGATTGGTCTTTAAGGGGTGTGCCGACAAGCACAAATCAAAATAACTACTCCATCCACAGGCACCGAGCCACACAGATACAGAGATTCTTATCAACAGAATGGAGCGGGGGGGACCGGGGGGGACCGGGGGGGTAAGACGTAACGGCTGGCGGAACAGCTAGATGAAGTACAGTGTCCTCATGTGATCTATCATAGAGCTGTAGGTTCCACTGCCAATGCAATGAATACATGATGACACGTCTGAGAGGACCTGCCTACTTTGTTTCTGACCTCAAAACATGCTCGGAATCCTTATGTATCCTAATAAAGTGCTCAGAATCCTTATGTAACCTAATGAAGTGCTTGGAATACTTATGTAGCCTAATAAAGTGTTTGGAATCCTTATGTAGCCTAATAAAGTGCGCAGAATTCTTATGTAGCCTAATAAAGTGCTCGGAATCCTTATGTAGCTTAATAAGTGCTCAGAATCCTTATGCAGCCTAATAAAGTGCTTGAAATCATTATGTCGCCTAATAAAGTGCTCAACATCCTTATGTAGCCTCATAAAGTGCTCGGAATCCTTATGTAGCCTAATAAAGTGCTCGGAATCCTTGTGTTCCCTCATAAAGTGTTTGGAATCCTTATGTAGCCTAATAAAGTGCTCAGAATCTTTGTGTAGCCTAATACAGTGCTCAGAATCCTTATGTCGCCTAATAAAGTGCTCAGAATCCTTATGTAGCCTAATGAAGTGCTCAGAATCTTTGTGTAGCCTAATAAAGTGCTCAGAATCCTTATGTAGCCTCATAAAGTGCTCGGAATCATTATGTAGGCTAATAAAGTGCTCAGAATCCTTATGTAGCCTAATAAAGTGCTCAGAATCCTTATGTAGCCTAATAAAGTGCTCAGAACCTTTGTGTAGCCTAATAAAGTGCTCAGAATCCTTAGGTAGCCCAATAAACTGCTCAGAATCCTTATGTAGCCTAATAAAGTGCTTGGAATCCTTATGTAGCCTAATAAAGGGCTCAAGGAAGTACCCTACCTCTTTTGGACAATGTTTTTGTGCCCCGATCATAGTGCCAGTGGATTACTACAGTCATTTCCCTGCAGTGGTCCAACTGAAGACCAGCCAGCTGATGTTATGGCAATGTTGTGACAACAATTCAGCAACATTCCCCAGGGGGAACCTCACCCAGGGGGGAAGAGAGGGAACCTCACCCAGGGGGGAAGAGAGGGGAGAGAGGGAACCTCGCCCAGGGGGGAAGAGAGGGGAGAGAGGGAACCTCGCCCAGGGGGGAAGAGAGGGGAGACTGGAATCCTGGATGCTTGGTGTGTTTCGGGAAACAACATTTCCAGCAACATTACTTTGGGGGGAAAGCTGCTTTGGTTGTTGTTAAGGCAAGTCCCTGAGGAATGTTGTAGTTGAAGAAGGCTAGAAGGCCTACCCAGATAGACACAACGAGACAAGTTAATACAGCAGTCTGAGGAGGAGCGCTGACACAACGAGACTAGTTAATACAGCAGTCTGAGGAGGAGCGCTGACACAACGAGACTAGTTAATACAGCAGTCTGAGGAGGAGCGCTGACACAACGAGACTAGTTAATACAGCAGTCTGAGGAGGAGCGCTGACACAACGAGACTAGTTAATACAGCAGTCTGAGGAGGAGCGCTGACACAACGAGACTAGTTAATACAGCAGTCTGAGGAGGAGCGCTGACACAACGAGACTAGTTAATACAGCAGTCTGAGGAGGAGCGCTGACACAACGAGACTAGTTAATACAGCAGTCTGAGGAGGAGCGCTGACACAACGAGACTAGTTAATACAGCAGTCTGAGGAGGAGCGCTGACACAACGAGACTAGTTAATACAGCGGTCTGAGGAGGAGCGCTGACACAACGAGACAAGTTAATACAGCAGTCTGAGGAGGAGCGCTGACACAACGAGACAAGTTAATACAGCAGTCTGAGGAGGAGCGCTGACACAACGAGACAAGTTAATACAGCAGTCTGAGGAGGAGCGCTGACACAACGAGACTAGTTAATACAGCAGTCTGAGGAGGAGCGCTGACACAACGAGACTAGTTAATACAGCAGTCTGAGGAGGAGCGCTGACACAACGAGACTAGTTAATACAGCAGTCTGAGGAGGAGCGCTGACACAACGAGACTAGTTAATACAGCGGTCTGAGGAGGAGCGCTGACACAACGAGACTAGTTAATACAGCGGTCTGAGGAGGAGCGCTGACACAACGAGACTAGTTAATACAGCGGTCTGAGGAGGAGCGCTGACACAACGAGACTAGTTAATACAGCGGTCTGAGGAGGAGCGCTGACACAACGAGACTAGTTAATACAGCGGTCTGAGGAGGAGCGCTGACACAACGAGACTAGTTAATACAGCAGTCTGAGGAGGAGCGCTGACACAACGAGACAAGTTAATACAGCAGTCTGAGGAGGAGCGCTGACACAACGAGACTAGTTAATACAGCAGTCTGAGGAGGAGCGCTGACACAACGAGACTAGTTAATACAGCGGTCTGAGGAGGAGCGCTGACACAACGAGACTAGTTAATACAGCGGTCTGAGGAGGAGCGCTGACACAACGAGACTAGTTAATACAGCAGTCTGAGGAGGAGCGCTGACACAACGAGACTAGTTAATACAGCGGTCTGAGGAGGAGCGCTGACACAACGAGACTAGTTAATACAGCGGTCTGAGGAGGAGCGCTGACACAACGAGACTAGTTAATACAGCGGTCTGAGGAGGAGCGCTGACACAACGAGACTAGTTAATACAGCAGTCTGAGGAGGAGCGCTGACACAACGAGACAAGTTAATACAGCAGTCTGAGGAGGAGCGCTGACACAACGAGACTAGTTAATACAGCGGTCTGAGGAGGAGCGCTGACACAACGAGACTAGTTAATACAGCAGTCTGAGGAGGAGCGCTGACACAACGAGACTAGTTAATACAGCAGTCTGAGGAGGAGCGCTGACACAACGAGACTAGTTAATACAGCGGTCTGAGGAGGAGCGCTGACACAACGAGACTAGTTAATACAGCGGTCTGAGGAGGAGCGCTGACACAACGAGACTAGTTAATACAGCGGTCTGAGGAGGAGCGCTGACACAACGAGACTAGTTAATACAGCGGTCTGAGGAGGAGCGCTGACACAACGAGACTAGTTAATACAGCAGTCTGAGGAGGAGCGCTGACACAACGAGACTAGTTAATACAGCAGTCTGAGGAGGAGCGCTGACACAACGAGACAAGTTAATACAGCAGTCTGAGGAGGAGCGCTGACACAACGAGACTAGTTAATACAGCAGTCTGAGGAGGAGCGCTGACACAACGAGACTAGTTAATACAGCGGTCTGAGGAGGAGCGCTGACACAACGAGACTAGTTAATACAGCGGTCTGAGGAGGAGCGCTGAAGAAAGCTGTTATTCCATCGCTTTTATTTAGACTCAGGAAAATATGTTTATTTAGGAAAGTGTTTGTATGATTAATGCCTAAGGAAATGAATCTGCATGTGTTCTATCTGTGCTTAGAGTTTAAAATAGCTAACCCAAACTAAGCAAGCAGTGTAATTAACAGTCTTATTGAAAACTTCAGTGAAAGTTTTAAAGAAGTTATCAATTTTAATTTTTTTAATTACCTATAATTTCCGGGTTCAGAACATTAATAAAATCTCCCAGGAAAACTTTCAGGGAAGTATAGTCAAATGTTCTCAGAACCTCCCTGCAACCTAAAAATGAACGTTCCATGAACAGGCAAAATGTTCAGTTAATTACCAGTCAGGAAACTTATGGCTTCATTCCCAGAACCAATGGGAAACCAAAAACGTACGTTCCTACAACTTCCAAGGAACCAAATGTGCTAGCTGGGTATTGTGGTGGAAAAACATCTTTGGAAAAAAAAACACAAGGAAAATCCATGTCATCAAAAACTCTGGCTATATACAGCCACTCCTTTTTTGACCCATCACTGGAAGGAAAAGCCTTACCCAGAGTTCTAACCACCCGCCCTAGCCGGATGCAGGTCCCTGGTGGATCATACATCAGCTGATTTCCAGCACTTAATTATCATCCTCATGCAGCCTGTGGCTTCACTAGCTGGTCTTCTGTTGCTGGGCTCCTGGGCTCCTGGGGAGCAGCACATGCCTTGTCCGCACCCCAAATGGTACTCTACATATTCCCTATATTAGTACACTACTTTTGATTGTGGTCCATAGGGAATCTCATAGGGCTCTGGTCAAAAGTGTACACTATATAAGGAATAGGATGTCATTTGGGACTTGGTCTACTGTACCTGGTCTGCCTGCAGAGAGGAAAAGACATGGGTGTCAATGTGTTTCATTCTGACGCCTCCGCTCCACTAGATGCCACTCACTCAACTCTATTGATCACTGACTGAGCCCTCTCTTTCTCTCTCCTCTCTCTATCTGTTCTCTATCTCTCTCTCTCCCTTCTCTCAATATTACTCCTCTCTCTATCTCTCTCTCCCCTCTCTCAATATCACTCCTCTCTCTCTCTATCTCTCCTCTCTCTATCACTCCTCTCTCTCTCTCCATCTCTTCTCTCTCTCTCTCTCTCCCCTCTCTCAATATTACTCCTCTCTCTATATCTCTATCTCCCCTCTCTCTATCACTCCTCTCTCTCTCTCCTCTCCTCTCTCTCTCTCCTCTCTCAATATCACTCCTCTCTCTCGCTCTCCTTTCTCTCTCTCTCTCTCTCTCTCTCTCTCCTCTCTCTCCCCTCTCTCTCTTCTCTTCTCTTGTCTTGTAATAGCACCCACCAGGGCTCCGTGATTGGCTACCTGAGCCGGAAAGTGTGGGAGGGTGATGCCCTTTGTTGTGCCACTCACTGTGCTTGCGTCGTATTGCTTTACGAGGTTTGCCTCAAGTTTTTGAAGCAGGTTTCAAGTGCTTGGGTTTGTCATCATGAATAATTCCAATATAAACAATTAATCATAGCAATCAGGTTCTTAATTTCTTTCATTTCTATAGGTGAAGGACACCACATTTGTAGCCCTGGGGGTAATCAACACTAGTTAGTCATCAAGAAAGGAAAAGAGAGGTCAGGAAAGTTGATGTCAGAGGTGGAGGGGGGAAAAATGTCTTCCTCCATTCAGTTCCTAGTCCTTTACCATCAGGTGACTGTCACCTGATCGTGATAAGGAAGTGAAACCAATGTATTGTCTCATATGGAAAGTCTACCTGAAAGTGAAACCATTAGGTGTGAGAATGTGCTCGGGTCGAAGGGCACTTTTTCAATATTATCCATTCACATAGACTATTTATGTATTAACTATTTATGTATTAACCCATTGAATTTCCTCATCCTTTATTGCAATTTCTACAAATTGTAATGCAACTCATCCTTCTCCCACATGATATGAATAGCTGGATATGCATTTTTGGTAAAAACATGAAATATTGGGATAGTGGCAACTTGTTTAGAGGCTTTTCATTAATAAACACGCATACTACATGTGCTCTATCATTGTGGAAATATTATGTAAACTAGTTATCCCTCTACCAGCCACACATCTATAAATATTATGTAAACTAGTTATCCCTCTACCAGCCACACATCTATAAATATTATGTAAACTAGTTATCTCTCTGCCAGCCACACATCTATAAATATTATGTAAACTAGTTATCCCTCTACCAGCCACACATCTATAAATATTATGTAAACTAGTTATCTCTCTACCAGCCACACATGTCTATAAATATTATGTAAACTAGTTATCCCTCTACCAGCCACACGTCTAGAAATATTATGTAAACTAGTTATCCCTCTACCAGCCACACATCTTTTGTTGACTCCTGGAGTGCAACAGGCCTCAATGGTCGTAAATCACTTCCACTTGGGAGTACATGTTTTTATTTGCTGCTTTGGACAGATGTTTTTATCTGTTTAATACGTCATGTGAGGGCTCCATCGCTCCTTAACGCACCGGGATGTTCCTGTTGTTCTCATGTCATCACCACAACTTGATTTGGATCGTGTGTTTTCTATTTACTATCATAGCCAGATTAATACACAAACAATGACTTGTGTAATGGACTGTTGAACCAGGGCCTAACATTTCATTTGGGTGTCAAGAGATAACACAAAGAAAACCACCGCAGGCAATAATAAGCAGTGTTTCCCTGTTCTTTTAGAAGCTGGTCAATGTTAGTGTCACTCTGCCGGCACCTCTCGTAGAGGAACAGTACCCTCTACGGGTTATTGGAAGAAGATGTGGAGATTCTCCCTCTGTCCTTCTATGTCATTATAAAACATTCACCACTACCTCTATTTTATTGTCACAAGTGAATGCAACTGTTTTGTTCCATTTTAATTAAATACACTTTTTTTTTGGAAACAAGGACCAAATCTCATAGCACATCAAGCCATGGTATTCAGGAGCCTCTAAAAATGTAATCTTCAGTCTTTTGACTGAAATGTAGAACTCTTACTGAACTGACATAGAAATATCCACTGGAAGATCTGTGTGTGTGTTGTGGGTGGTGTGTGTGTTAAAGGGGGGGGGGGGGCTGTCTTTTTCATGGTGAGAGCTGCTGCTAGATCTCACATTGATGAATTAAATATGGCTCGCATTCCACCTCCCACGCTTCAAGCTTATGTAATGGAAGGCCTGCGTGTCAATCGTATGTGTGTGTGTGTGTGTGTTTGCATGTGTGGGTACATGTGTGTGTGTGTGTGACTCATTATTTCTGTTCTTAGCTGTTCTGATACTGTACAGTACAACCTGCTCACACCTGCCAACCATTCCCCCATACATACACACACACACACACACACACACACACACACACACACACACACACACACACACACACACACACACACACACACACACACACACACACACACACACACACACACACACACACACACACACACACACACACACACGCATGCCAACCCTAGCATAACAATGCTGATCTGCATTTGCCTGTGGACAAGTGCTGGCTGAAAGGTCAGAGTCTGAGCTGAGGGGACTGATAGGAATGCCTGAGGCTGTGCTCCATATAGCACCCTATTCCCTATTTAGTGCACTACTTTTGACAAGGGCCCATCAAAAGCCGTGCACTAAATAGGGAATAGGGTGTCGTTTGGTAAGTAAACTGGGTTTAAAATAGTCTCCCCTGTTGGTTTTGATAGCAACAGGATACCGATGGCAACCATGGCTCCAAATCAGCTGAGTCATCACAGCGGCGGGTTTGTTAGCGAAGACCTGGGGTTCATTCAAAATGTCAGGCCCCGGGTTGGGGCGCTTGGAGCAGGAAAGCAGGCCTCAGACTGCCAGGTCTGTGGAGACCTGATATGGCTCTCTATTGTCATACGTTAAACTCAAAGGGCCCTGGGACTGTACCTTGTGGAATGCCATCGTGCCCCCATACCATGCCGGAGGTATTTTACTATTCTGCGACAGCATTGCATAGCAGTCCTAGTAGGATAGTGTAGAGTAGACTGAATAAAACACAGACTTTTTTATCATGGCATCCAATATTGATGAGCATGATGCATGTAAACAACACGAGTAGTTAGGATCCAGAAACGGCAGGATGTTTCATCTGTGGAAAGAGAAAGCACAACAAGAGTTCGTGATCAGTGAACGTGAATGGAGGAATCCTGTTATTTCATTGGTTTATGGGAACAGCCCAGGAGACTTTTCATTGTCTAACACCCAGCTTGATGCTGTCTCACTTTTACAGCTCAGTCCAGTCCAATTACACTGAGACATATGTCTCTTTGAATGGTTGTACACCAGTCTCCCTTCCAAATGACATCACTATCTCAATGAGGCTTGCCTGAGTAACAGTTAAATAAATGGAAATAAAACATTGATTGTCAGTGTGAAACAAAAGCTATGTTATGCATACTAAATAAATTCAACTGGCTACACTTTACGCCTCACTGCTCTTTCTGCTCATTATTTAACTAACCTGTGTCCAGTCAGACACTCTCCCTTTCACTGGCTGTGTCTGAATCTCAAATTACACCCACTTCCCTGTATAGTGCACTACTTTTGACCAGAGCCCTATGGACCTTAGGTGAAAAACAAAGTGCACTATATAGGGGACAGGGTGCCACTTCGAACGCACACAATCCCTCTTCCATTGGATCACGCGTGGTGTGAGTCTTCTGCTCTGTGGTGGCAATCATCCTTCACGACTGCCCACCAGAATATAGCTAATGTTAATGCCTTGTTAACAGTGGATTATCAACTGCCTTCATTGACTATTGATTGAGAGAAAGACTGATAGGTTGTAAAGATGAATCATACACTATGTATGCAGCCCTACTGGAAAATACAGCTTGCCTCGTGCTGAGTCGATGATATACAGAGAATGACTCTTACACTGCTGGCCCCTGGTGGAAGTTTCCTGAATAAACATTTGAGCTGCAATTAAAAATAGCCAGGTTCATAACAGTGTCGTTTTCACTCCTCTCCTCAGGTCTACTCGGGTATAACCTATGTGTAGGATGTGAATCTGACAGGTTTTTATAAAGTCTCAAAATGCAATCTTAATTTAAATCATATACTATCCACTTTGAATGTTTCAGTTAGATAATGAAGACTGAATCCTAACACATGCCTGCCAATCAGAACCTGAAGTATTGAGTAACACCTGTCTGCCAATCAGAACCTGAAGTATTGAGTAACACCTGTCTGCCAATCAGAACCTGAAGTATTGAGTAACACTGATCTAGAACAAGACTTCTGTTCATACAGCGAGCCACATGATGACTGCCCACACCCAATGACAGTCAATCAGTCCCCCTCACCCAGAACCACCTCACCCAAAGCCCCTCACCCAGAACCACCTCACCCAAAGCCCCTCACCCAGAACCACCTCACCCAAAGCCCCTCACCCAGAACCACCTCACCCAAAGCCCCTCACCCAGAACCACCTCACCCAAAGCTCCTCACCCAGATCCACCTCACCCAAAGTACCTCAACCAGAACCACCTCACCCAGATCCCCCCCACCCAGAACCGCTCACCAAGAACCCCCTCACCCAGAGCCTCTCGCCCAGAGCCTCTCACCCAGAGCCTCTCACCCAGAGCCTCTCACCCAGAGCCTCTCACCCAGAGCCTTGTGTGGCTGATTGTGGTTTCAACATCTAAGAAGCCTGTACCAGAACCAGAAGCCAGGTGTGTGGGTCGACGCGTGCCGCACTGTCCCCACACATGACAGCCGCTGGCCCAGACAATGATCCCCTCTCAGGCAATGATCCCCCCCCCCCACACACACATACGCCCCTCCCCAGAGGATGACCCAGCAGGGCCGTATCTTTCAGAGATAGAGTCGGGGGAGTCGGAGAAGAAGCCCTAAACAATGGGGAGCTGAAGAGGTAGGTCATTTTTCATACTGTCTATTAATATAATGAGAGGAGAGAAGACCGTAAATCAGTCCCAGAGTGTATTGTGCCGTCAGCGGTGCAGTGGGCCCGGAGCCAGTCAGCCAGAACTAGAGTTGCGTCCCAAATGGCACACTTTTCACTATGTAGTGTATGATATAGGCACCCTATTCCCTATGTAGTGCACTTAGGGTTGCAAAGCTATGGGTTATTTACCAAAGTTACCTGAATCTTCAGTCATTTTTGTAATTAATAGAAAGTCTATGGCAATCTATCGTAACTTTGTTAATTTATACTTTAATAACTTAAAAAATATATATTCATATATAGTATTACTTTATAATATCTGTGTCTATATTGTCCACGAGTTTCTAGTAGACAGACCATATGGTTCCAGAGAAAACAGCCTAATTCATTTAAAAAAGCATCTAATCAACAATGGCATTATTTTCAATTAACTCCGCAACTCTTCCAACAAATGACTTTTAATGCCAAAACATTGACAGCAAATTCACATTGATATAGTAAAATAAATACAAGTTTGTAAAAACTAAATAAAGGATATTTAATGTTGAAACCTTCATATTAAACACCAATGGTATTTACTGCGTTGATTGTTTATATTTAGGATAATATTTTACGGGTTTGATGATCTATTATAATGGTTTTATATATTTACAGACAAACTGATAAACTAAACTATTCAAAAGGGCCACTATACAGTATGTCTGGTATGACATACTTTACTGGTAAACTTCTAAAGTTTCCAGTAATATACCTTCCCTTTGCAACCCTAAGTGCACTACTTTTGACCAAGGCCCATATTAGTACACTGTATAGGGAAAAGGGTTCCATATGAGATACAGCCTTAGTCTCACCCAGGCTGTGGGCCAGAGGACAGTGCAGTAAACTAACCAGAGGGTTCTCTCCATCCACATGACTAGAATGACTTTCCACTCTCAGTGACCGTGACTAAGCCAGACCTAGCCTCAGAAATCCCAGACCTAGCCTCAGAAATCCCAGACCTAGCCTCAGAAATCCCAGACCTAGCCTCAGAAATCCCAGACCTAGCCCCAGAAATCCCAGACCTACCCTCAGAAATCCCAGACCTAGACTCAGAAATCCCAGACCTAGCCCCAGAAATCCCAGACCTAGCCCCAGAAATCCCAGACCTAGCCTCAGAAATCCCAGACCTAGTCTCAGAAATCCCAGACCTAGCCTCAGAAATCCCAGACCTAGCCTCAGAAATCCCAGACCTAGTCTCAGAAATCCCAGACCTAGACTCAGAAATCCCAGACCTAGCCTCAGAAATCCCAGACCTAGCCTCAGAAATCCCAGACCTAGCCTCAGAAATCCCAGACCTAGCCTCAGAAATCCCAGACCTAGCCTCAGAAATCCCAGACCTAGCCTCAGAAATCCCAGACCTAGCCCCAGAAATCCCAGACCTACCCTCAGAAATCCCAGACCTAGACTCAGAAATCCCAGACCTAGCCCCAGAAATCCCAGACCTAGCCTCAGAAATCCCAGACCTACCCTCAGAAATCCCAGACCTACCCTCAGAAATCCCAGACCTAGCCTCAGAATTCCCAGACCTACCCTCAGAAATCCCAGACCTACCCTCAGGAATCCCAGACCTAGCCTCAGAAATCCCAGACCTACCCTCAGAAATCCCAGACCTAGCCTCAGAAATCCCAGACCTACCCTCAGGAATCCCAGACCTAGCCTCAGAAATCCCAGACCTACCCTCAGAAATCCCAGACCTAGCCTCAGAAATCCCAGACCTAGCCTCAGAAATCCCAGACCTAGTCTCAGAAATCCCAGACCTACCCTCAGAAATCCCAGACCTAGCCTCAGAAATCCCAGACCTAGCCTCAGAAATCCCAGACCTAGCCCTCAGAAATCCCAGACCTAGCCTCAGAAATCCCAGACCTACCCTCAGAAATCCCAGACCTAGCCTTAGAAATCCCAGACCTAGCCTCAGAAATCCCAGACCTAGCCTCAGAAATCCCAGACCTAGCCTCAGAAATCCCAGACCTAGCCTCAGAAATCCCAGACCTAGCCTCAGAAATCCCAGACCTAGCCTCAGAAATCCCAGACCTACCCTCAGAAATCCCAAACCTAGCCTCAGAAATCCCAGACCTAGCCTCAGAAATCCCAGACCTAGCCTCAGAAATCCCAGACCTAGCCTCAGAAATCCCAGACCTAGCCTCAGAAATCCCAGACCTAGCCTCAGAAATCCCAGACCTACTCTCAGAAATCCCAAACCTAGCCTCAGAAATCCCAGACCTACCCTCAGAAATCCCAGACCTACCCTCAGAAATCCCAGACCAAGCCCCAGAAATCCCAGACCTAGCCTCAGAAATCCCAGACCTAGCCTCAGAAATCCCAGACCTAGCCTCAGAAATCCCAGACCTAGCCTCAGAAATCCCAGACCTAGCCCCAAAAATCCCAGACCTACCCTCAGAAATCCCAGACCTAGACTCAGAAATCCCAGACCTAGCCCCAGAAATCCCAGACCTAGCCCCAGAAATCCCAGACCTAGCCTCAGAAATCCCAGACCTAGTCTCAGAAATCCCAGACCTAGCCTCAGAAATCCCAGACCTAGCCTCAGAAATCCCAGACCTAGCCTCAGAAATCCCAGACCTAGTCTCAGAAATCCCAGACCTAGCCTCAGAAATCCCAGACCTAGCCTCAGAAATCCCAGACCTAGCCTCAGAAATCCCAGACCTAGCCTCAGAAATCCCAGACCTAGCCTCAGAAATCCCAGACCTAGCCTCAGAAATCCCAGACCTACCCTCAGAAATCCCAGACCTAGCCTCAGAAATCCCAGACCTAGCCCCAGAAATCCCAGACCTACCCTCAGAAATCCCAGACCTAGACTCAGAAATCCCAGACCTAGCCTCAGAAATCCCAGACCTACCCTCAGAAATCCCAGACCTACCCTCAGAAATCCCAGACCTAGCCTCAGAATTCCCAGACCTACCCTCAGAAATCCCAGACCTACCCTCAGGAATCCCAGACCTAGCCTCAGAAATCCCAGACCTACCCTCAGAAATCCCAGACCTAGCCTCAGAAATCCCAGACCTAGCCTCAGAAATCCCAGACCTAGCCTCAGAAATCCCAGACCTACCCTCAGAAATCCCAGACCTAGCCTCAGAAATCCCAGACCTAGCCTCAGAAATCCCAGACCAAGCCCTCAGAAATCCCAGACCTAGCCTCAGAAATCCCAGACCTACCCTCAGAAATCCCAGACCTAGCCTTAGAAATCCCAGACCTAGACTCAGAAATCCCAGACCTAGCCTCAGAAATCCCAGACCTAGCCTCAAAAATCCCAGACATAGCCTCAGAAATCCCAGACCTAGCCTCAGAAATCCCAGACCTAGACTCAGAAATCCCAGACCTAGCCCCAGAAATCCCAGACCTAGCCTCAGAAATCCCAGACCTAGCCTCAGAAATCCCAGACCTAGCCTCAGAAATCCCAGACCTAGCCTCAGAAATCCCAGACCTAGCCCCAGAAATCCCAGACCTACCCTCAGATATCCCAGACCTAGACTCAGAAATCCCAGACCTAGCCCCAGAAATCCCAGACCTAGCCTCAGAAATCCCAGACCTAGCCTCAGAAATCCCAGACCTAGCCTCAGAAATCCCAGACCTAGCCTCAGAAATCCCAGACCTAGCCTCAGAAATCCCAGACCTAGCCTCAGAAATCCCAGACCTAGCCTCAGAAATCCCAGACCTAGCCTCAGAAATCCCAGACCTAGCCTCAGAAATCCCAGACCTAGCCTCAGAAATCCCAGACCTAGACTCAGAAATCCCAGACCTAGCCCCAGAAATCCCAGACCTAGTCTCAGAAATCCCAGACCTAGCCTCAGAAATCCCAGACCTAGCCTCAGAAATCCCAGACCTAGCCTCAGAAATCCCAGACCTAGCCCCAGAAATCCCAGACCTACCCTCACAAATCCCAGACCTAGACTCAGAAATCCCAGACCTAGCCCCAGAAATCCCAGACCTAGCCTCAGAAATCCCAGACCTAGCCTCAGAAATCCCAGACCTAGCCTCAGAAATCCCAGACCTAGCCTCAGAAATCCCAGACCTAGCCTCAGAAATCCCAGACCTAGCCTCAGAAATCCCAGACCTAGCCTCAGAAATCCCAGACCTAGCCCCAGAAATCCCAGACCTACCCTCAGAAATCCCAGACCTAGCCTCAGAAATCCCAGACCTAGCCCCAGAAATCCCAGACCTACCCTCAGAAATCCCAGACCTAGACTCAGAAATCCCAGACCTAGCCCCAGAAATCCCAGACCTAGCCTCAGAAATCCCAGACCTAGCCTCAGAAATCCCAGACCTAGCCTCAGAAATCCCAGACCTAGCCTCAGAAATCCCAGACCTAGCCTCAGAAATCCCAGACCTAGCCTCAGAAATCCCAGACCTACCCTCAGAAATCCCAGACCTAGCCTCAGAAATCCCAGACCTAGCCCCAGAAATCCCAGACCTACCCTCAGAAATCCCAGACCTAGACTCAGAAATCCCAGACCTAGCCCCAGAAATCCCAGACCTAGCCTCAGAAATCCCAGACCTAGCCTCAGAAATCCCAGACCTAGCCTCAGAAATCCCAGACCTAGCCTCAGAAATCCAGACCTAGCCTCAGAAATCCCAGACCTAGCCTCAGAAATCCCAGACCTAGCCTCAGAAATCCCAGACCTAGCCTCAGAAATCCCAGACCTAGCCCTCAGATATCCCAGACCTAGCCTCAGAAATCCCAGACCTAGCCTCAGAAATCCCAGACCTAGCCTCAGAAATCCCAGACCTACCCTCAGAAATCCCAGACCTACCCTCAGAAATCCCAGACCTACCCTCAGAAATCCCAGACCCAGGGCAACAGCATTGGAACATTGATAAATTGCGGGAGGCAACCTGTCTGTCTGGAGAGACTACGGCCAGCCCAGACTGTAGACGCTGCTGTCACGACTGAACCTCTGGTCAGTCCAGGAGACAGACCCTGAATTGTCTGTTGTCTGCAGCTCTTAAAGATGATGATCCAAGGGGAGACAAGGTCAATCATTTGAGATGATATTCCAGGTCAAACGACTTGGTCAGGATCCAGCCATTGTGGAATGAGTCTTTTTTTTTTTGTCAAGGCGAGCATGCATCCCCTTGTCTCGTCCTCAACTCAGGAGTATTTCCTGCGGAGGAAGCAATAAGACAAAAGGCACAAGACTTACTGAAGCAGACTGATCTACTCTACGGAGCCATAATAAATCCTATGATGAATCAATATAGAACAAACTGTTTGGATTAGTGCAGTGATATGACTAGTCACCATGGTGATAGGATGATTTACAACACTTAAAACGTAGTCTAGAAAGCTAATGTCTCAGATAAAGTAGTAGCCTATATCCTAAAGAGCCACACGCTGAGATGCTGAATCGTATACAGTATGTCCTGAATAAACTGAAACATACAAGCAGAATAAATCTATTCTCCTTTGAAATAAGACATGACTTGCTAATCCCCCTTTCTACCTGTTAGTGTTTCCATATTTGTCCTGGTGGTTTACGAGTTCATTAATCTCTGTATCAGTATTTAAGTGGAAACTGTCCCTCACAGCTAGATACCAGTCCTTAGAATAATAAACCTCTGTCAGTAGAAAAGTGGTGTGTTTGAACTAGATCACAGAGAGGTGGCTTCCTGCCATGACCAGAGCACTTCCAGGTTAAATGATAAATACATTCCTGGAAAATAAGGGCACAGATTGTACCAAGGGCCACGTAAAAGACAACTGGCCTTCTTCCCAAATGGCAACCTATTCCCTATATAGTGCGCTACTTTTGACCAGAGGCCATAAGTCACTATAAGGAATAGGGTGCCATTTGGAACCCACCCCCCTGGTGTGACATGTCGAATTCCAGAACAAGCTATGGAAGACAGAAAACAGGAAAGCAACATAACAGACTTCCTGTTTGGGATATCAAATACAGACTGACAGGTGATGTACGGGGTGGCACCAAGTTGACACACACACAGCCTCACACACACACACACACACACACACACACACACACACACACACACACACACACACACACACACACACACACACACACACACACAGCCTCACACACATTCCATGGATCATATACGCTCAGCGCCGCTCTCCTCTGTTCTGCTCTTATGAAACATTTCCTTCCCTGTATCCGAGCTCAGACTACATCCCAAATGGCACCCTACTCCTTATATTAGTGCACTACTTTTAAACAGATCCCAGGCCAAAAGTAGTGCATTAAATAGGGATATATAGGGAGCGGTTTGGGACAAAGCTTCAGACTGGGCCACTGACCTCTTATCAGCTCCTCTCAGCCACTCAACAGGTTATAAAACAGTCCCTTGTACGGAGTTTACTGGAAACCACAAACCTAGCCAGAAGTGTAGGGAGTAGAATAACAAAAACACTCACAAAAATAAGGTGATAAAGACTTGAGACCTTCGCCTTTTTCATTCCACAAGCAACTGATTCAATTCCAGTGAATGCATTGTCGCTCCCACGCTTCAGTCAACCTACTTTAGGCAACAAAGCTGACAATGACCCCTGGACATAAAGTACTTACTGTAGTACAGCACAGTGGTGACTAGAACATACGGTAATAGGAGACTAGGCCTTGAGCTTTTGGGTTCAAGTCAAGTTACTTTGAAACCGACAAGACACATTACACAAATATCAATGGAAAGACTAATTGTCTGAGGTTCTAAATGGTCTTTTGTTCCGACATGGAGACTAGGATCGGATAAGGAACTTTGCGATTGTTCTGCTCCATTCACTGACTGATGATCCATCACTTACAGAGGGTTCTTCTTGAACATTGAAGGGCTGTACCATATTAGCCAAAACAGCAAACTTCCTCAAAACCCAGGGGTGGACACACCATGTCTTTCAGTAGCTCGGTTAAAAATGGCTCTTCAACTGTATTAAGAGCACGTAGTGTTGAACTACTTTTAAATTTAAATTGTTCAATTTAACCTTTATTTATTTAACTAGGCAAGTCAGTTAAGAACAAATTCTTATTTACAATGAGGGGCTACACCGGCCAAACCCGGACGACGCTGGGCCAATTGAGCGCCGCCCTATTGGACTCCCAATCATGGCCGGTTGTGATACAGCCTGGATTCGAACCATAGTGTCTGTAGTGACGCCTCTAGTACTGAGCCGCAGTGCCTTAGACCTCTGCATCTAATAGACTTTGTCTATTGCCTCACTCTGAAAAGCACTTCTGCCATTTGGAAGGCTCCAGGATCCATCCCCAGTGGTCTCATGCCCCACCTAGAATTGGGGTACAGCATCACCAAGGGGTTGGGCTGGTCTAGCATCACCAAGGGGTTGGGCTGGTCTAGCAGCGCCAGGGGATGTGGCTGGTCTAGCAGGAGCACCAGGGGATGTGGCTGGTCTAGCAGGAGCACCAGGGGATGTGGCTGGTCTAGCAGGAGCACCAAGGGGTTGGGCTGGTCTAGCAGGAGCAACAAGGGGTTGGGCTGGTGTAGCAGGAGCACCAGGGGATGTGGCTGGTTTAGTAGCGCCAGGGGATGTGGCTGGTCTAGCAGCACCAGGGGATGTGGCTGGTCTAGCAGGAGTACCAAAGGGTTGGGCTGGTCTAGCAGGAGCAACAAGGGGTTGGGCTGGTCTAGCAGGAGCAACAAGGGGTTGGGCTGGTCTAGCAGGAGCACCAGGGGGTTGGGCTGGTGTAGCAGGAGCACCAAGAGGTTGGGCTGGTGTAGCAGGAGCAACAAGGGGTTGGGCTGGTCTAGCAGGAGCACCAGGGGGTTGGGCTGGTCTAGCAGGAGCAACAAGGGGTTGGGCTGGTCTAGCAGGGGTTGGGCTGGTCTAGTAGCACCAGGGGATGTGGCTGGTCTAGCAGCACCAGGGGATGTGGCTGGTCTAGCAGGAGCACCAAGAGGTTGGGCTGGTCTAGCAGGGGTTGGGCTGGTCTAGTAGCACCAGGGGATGTGGCTGGTCTAGTAGCACCAGGGGATGTGGCTGGTCTAGCAGCACCAGGGGATGTGGCTGGTCTAGCAGGAGCAACAAGGGGTTGGGCTGGTGTAGCAGGAGCACCAGGGGATGTGGCTGGTCTAGTAGCGCCAGGGGATGTGGCTGGTCTAGCAGCACCAAGGGGTTGGGCTGGTCTAGCATCACCAAGGGGTTGGGCTGGTCTAGCAGCGCCAGGGGATGTGGCTGGTCTAGCAGGAGCACCAGGGGATGTGGCTGGTCAAGCAGGAGCACCAGGGGATGTGGCTGGTCTAGCAGGAGCACCAAGGGGTTGGGCTGGTCTAGCAGGAGCAACAAGGGGTTGGGCTGGTGTAGCAGGAGCACCAGGGGATGTGGCTGGTTTAGTAGCGCCAGGGGATGTGGCTGGTCTAGCAGCACCAGGGGATGTGGCTGGTCTAGCAGGAGTACCAAAGGGTTGGGCTGGTCTAGCAGGAGCAACAAGGGGTTGGGCTGGTCTAGCAGGAGCAACAAGGGGTTGGGCTGGTCTAGCAGGAGCACCAGGGGGTTGGGCTGGTGTAGCAGGAGCACCAAGAGGTTGGGCTGGTGTAGCAGGAGCAACAAGGGGTTGGGCTGGTCTAGCAGGAGCACCAGGGGGTTGGGCTGGTCTAGCAGGAGCAACAAGGGGTTGGGCTGGTCTAGTAGCACCAGGGGATGTGGCTGGTCTAGCAGCACCAGGGGATGTGGCTGGTCTAGCAGGAGCACCAAGAGGTTGGGCTGGTCTAGCAGGGGTTGGGCTGGTCTAGTAGCACCAGGGGATGTGGCTGGTCTAGTAGCACCAGGGGATGTGGCTGGTCTAGCAGCACCAGGGGATGTGGCTGGTCTAGCAGGAGCAACAAGGGGTTGGGCTGGTGTAGCAGGAGCACCAGGGGATGTGGCTGGTCTAGTAGCGCCAGGGGATGTGGCTGGTCTAGCAGCACCAGGGGATGTGAATGGTCTAGCAGCACCAGGGGATGTGGCTGGTCTAGCAGCACCAGGGGATGTGGCTGGTCTAGCAGGAGCACCAGGGGATGTGGCTGGTCTAGTAGCACCAGGGGATGTGGCTGGTCTAGCAGCACCAGGGGATGTGGCTGGTCTAGCAGCACCAGGGGATGTGGCTGGTCTAGCAGCACCAGGGGATGTGGCTGGTCTAGCAGGAGCACCAGGGGATGTGGCTGGTCTAGTAGCACCAGGGGATGTGGCTGGTCTAGCAGCACCAGGGGATGTGGCTGGTCTAGCAGCACCAGGGGATGTGGCTGGTCTAGCAGGAGCACCAGGGGATGTGGCTGGTCTAGTAGCACCAGGGGATGTGGCTGGTCTAGCAGCACCAGGGGATGTGGCTGGTCTAGTAGCACCAGGGGATGTGGCTGGTCTAGCAGCACCAGGGGATGTGGCTGGTCTAGCAGGAGCACCAGGGGATGTGGCTGGTCTAGCAGCACCAGGGGATGTGGCTGGTCTAGCAGCACCAGGGGATGTGGCTGGTCTAGCAGGAGCACCAGGGGATGTGGCTGGTCTAGCAGCACCAGGGGATGTGGCTGGTCTAGCAGGGGTTGGGCTGGTCTAGCAGGAGCACCAGGGGATGTGGCTGGTCTAGCAGGAGCACCAGGGGTTGGGCTGGTCTAGCAGGAGCAACAAGGGGTTGGGCTGGTGTAGCAGGAGCAACAAGGGGTTGGGTTGGTGTAGCAGGAGCAACAAGGGGTTGGGCTGGTCTAGCAGGAGCACCAGGGGGTTGGGCTGGTCTAGCAGGAGCACCAAGAGGTTGGGCTGGTGTAGCAGGAGCAACAAGGGGTTGGGCTGGTCTAGCAGGAGCACCAGGGGGTTGGGCTGGTCTAGCAGGAGCAACAAGGGGTTGGGCTGGTCTAGCAGGAGCAACAAGGGGTTGGGCTGGTCTAGCAGGAGCACCAAGGGGTTGGGCTGGTCTAGCAGGGGTTGTGCTGGTCTAGTAGCACCAGGGGATGTGGCTGGTCTAGCAGCACCAGGGGATGTGGCTGGTCTAGCAGGAGCACCAAGAGGTTGGGCTGGTCTAGCAGGGGTTGGGCTGGTCTAGTAGCACCAGGGGATGTGGCTGGTCTAGCAGCACCAGGGGATGTGGCTGGTCTAGCAGCACCAGGGGATGTGGCTGGTCTAGCAGCACCAGGGGATGTGGCTGGTCTAGCAGCACCAGGGGATGTGGCTGGTCTAGCAGCACCAGGGGATGTGGCTGGTCTAGTAGCGCCAGGGGATGTGGCTGGTCGAGTAGCACCAGGGGATGTGGCTGGTCTAGCAGCACCAGGGGATGTGGCAGGTCTAGTAGCGCCAGGGGATGTGGCTGGTCTACTAGAAGCCCCAGGCGGTGTAGCTAGTCTCGTAGCAGCACCAGGGGGTGTGGCTTGTCTAGTAGCAGCGCCAGCCCGGGAGACCAGCCGCTCCCTCTTCTGATGATCCCTCCCTGGCTCCACATCCAGCACGTCACCCCTGGGCAGCCTTATGGGGGCACTGCCAGGAGGCCAGCCATGAATGGGAGACAATGGCAGAGTCATGTGGAAACACAATGAGGATTTATGATGGCTCTGTGTGTGGGGTGTGCCAACCTGGTAGGGCTTCAGCATGGGCAGACTGAGGGCAGTGTCCATATGGACAGGAAGAGGGGGGAGGAGGGAGATAGACAGAGAGAGAGAAAGAGAGAGACACAGAGGGAGGGATAGAGAGGTAGGATATGGAGGGACAAAAGGAGGTAGGTAAGAGACTTATAGAGTAATGTCCAGAGGAAGAGGAGAGGGTAACACTATGAGGATAGCTCTAACCTTACCCCTTACCCTTATTATAACCCTTACCCTAACTCTTAATCTAACCCTAACCCTTATTCTAACCTTACCCCTAACCCTAACCCTTATTCTAACCCTAACCCTTATTCTAACCCTTATTCTAACCCTTACCCTAACCCTTATTCTAACCCTTACCCTTATTCTAACCCTTACCCTTACCCTAACCCTTATTCTAACCCTTACCCTTATTCTAACCCTTACCCTAACCCTAACCCTTATTCTAACCCTAACCCTTATTCTAACCCTTACCCTTATTCTAACCCTTACCCTTACCCTTATTCTAACCCTAACCCTTATTCTAACCTTAACCCTTATTCTAACCCCAACCCTTATTCTAACCCTAACCCTTATTCTAACCTTAACCCTTATTCTAACCCTAACCCTTATTCTAACCCTAACCCTTATTCTAACCCTTACCCTTATTCTAACCCTTACCCTTACCCTTATTCTAACCTTAACCCTTATTCTAACCCCAACCCTTATTCTAACCCTTACCCTTATTCTAACCCTTACCCTTATTCTAACCTTAACCCTTATTCTAACCCCAACCCTTATTCTAACCCTAACCCTTATTCTAACCTTAACCCTTATTCTAACCCCAACCCTTATTCTAACCCTAACCCTTATTCTAACCTTAACCCTTATTCTAACCCCAACCCTTATTCTAACCCCAACCCTTATTCTAACCCTAACCCTTATTCTAACCCTAACCCTTATTATAACCCTAACCCTTATTCTAACCCTTACCCCTAACCCTAACCCTTATTCTAACCTTAACCCTTATTCTAACCCCAACCCTTATTCTAACCCCAACCCTTATTCTAACCCTAACCCTTATTCTAACCCTAACCCTTATTCTAACCCTAACCCTTATTATAACCCTAACCCTTATTCTAACCCTTACCCCTAACCCTAACCCTTATTATAACACTAACCCTTATTCTAACCCTAACCCTTACCCCTACCCCTTATTCTAACCCTTACCCCTAACCCTAACCCTTATTCTAACCCTAACCCTTATTCTAACCCTAAGCCTTATTCTAACCCTTATTCTAACCCTAACCCTTATTCTAACCCTAACCCTTATTCTAACCCTTATTCTAACCCTAACCCTTATTCTAACCCTTACCCCTTACCCTAACCCTTATTCTAACCCTAAGCCTTATTCTAACCCTTATTCTAACCCTAACCCTTATTCTAACCCTAACCCTTATTCTAACCCTTATTCTAACCCTAACCCTTATTCTAACCCTTACCCCTTACCCTAACCCTTATTCTAACCCTAAGCCTTATTCTAACCCTTATTCTAACCCTAAGCCTTATTCTAACCCTAACCCTTATTCTAACCCTAACCCTTATTCTAACCCTAACCCTTATTCTAACTCTAACCCTTATTCTAACCCTTACCCTTTATCCTAACCCTTATTCTAACCCTTACCCCTTTATCCTAACCCTTATTATAACCTTACCCCGTATCCTAACCCTTATTCTAAACCAAACTGTAACCTTAGCAAGCAGTTGCTTATCAACAGATAGTTTGTTGATAGTATGACCATCTGTAAAGCATCTACACAAGGAAAACCCAGACTATCCAAAGTGTGACCATGGATAGGAAAGGTTGACAGGTGATATTGTGAGAGCTGGAGGGAGAGAGGACATGGTCAGACTAATCATACAGTAGAATGGGCTTCTAGAAAGAAGAATGGTAGATTACCAGGAGAGGCAGAAAGCTTCAGCATCATAGTCCAAATAATACTCCCACTCTCTTCTTAACAAAACCACCATTCAGCTGAACATACTACTATATGAACAAGTAACTGTCTATGTAATACACTTACGAATAACCAACGGTATTTTTACTGCAAAACATTTTATTTCAACAGAATGCTGAGTATGTACAGGAGAACATTTGTACATAAATAGGCACGTTATAAACATCAGCTGTTCGCTGGTACAAAATTTAAAAAACAACATATTATACATTATCTACATGTGCCACTTGTTTTGCACACCATGGTCTATGGATTGTCCAAATCCATTCACACACATTATCCGAGTTTCATTCCGCATGCAGTTGCTGAGTGGGTACACAGTTATCCTTGGAGCGTACGTGGCATTTGTATAACACTGAACTGGACTGAGGGGTTGGCATTGGTTATAAGCTCATGAGAAATACAAACAACGGATTATAAGACAGCGCATCGTACGGTCGGATGGGGGGGTTGTGGGTATTTAAAACTGTGGGGATCACCAGCTGCAAAATGTCCCTTTAGTTATTGCAGTTTCCACAGGATTACCCGCCCACATCTATGACATCATCACACAGTGAGCAGAAAATGTACTCGTCCTCCTTGTCATCCTCTTCATCCAACGCCAACAAATTTACATTCATGGCAATTACATTAAAGGAAAAATCCACCCAAAATCATTCATTCCTTTAATTTACAGTGTTGAATAACACTAATATGTGAGAACAATATTTTTTATTTTGGCATTATAATAAGGTTGGTAGCAACATGGAAAATCGTTGTGGAAATCTGTCAACTACAAAACCCACAATGCAATGTTCTCTCTATGGGCTGACTGGCTAGCTAGCTAGGTACCTACACTGTTAGCACCTTTTCTTTCTATCTAGAACCTAAATGAGTTCTTCGGCTGTACTCATAGGAGAACCCTTTGAAGAACTATTCTTGGTTCCGGGTAGAACAATTTTGGTTCCAAGTAGAACCCTTTTAGGTTCCATGTAGAACCCTTTCCACAGAGGGTTCTACATGGAACCAAAAAGTGTTGTACCTAGAACCAAAAATGTTTGGAACTCTTTTTTCCTAAGAGTGTAGCTAGCAAACATAGCAACACACAACAATACCAAAGATAATACCAGCATGTAAAGTAGCTGGTCTGCTGTAAAATCGCCTCAACAAACTGCACTATCAATTAAGGAGTCTACAATCTCACCATGTTCAACCTGCAGATCAATGTGCCTCACAAAGTGGAGTCAAACAGGAGATGGGAAACATTGCCCATGCTAGGTCAATGAGCAACTCTCCTTCAAGGAGTGACTGGGAGTCTATTAGGCGCTAGCTCAAAAACCCAACATTAGCACAAATTTGGTCAACAAGAAGTACAACATTACAAAGCTTTTCTGAGATGTGAGACAATTAACTTGCTATCTGTAGTATATCGTATAGCTTTGGAAATGTGACATTACGTACTTTCGAGGAAAATAGGTACGTTTCTCGACATACACACTGACTTTGAGAAGGGATTGAGTGACGATTAGCTTAGCAACCGTGTGACGCAACAAGACAAAGTGAACGCGATTGGTCGACAGTCTGCTGAGTGAGGCACCATGCAATGCACCCTGGACTAACTAAAGAGGCAGACAAATAAGAAAAATGTGCTAGACCCTCCGTTAAATTACACGTTTCTCGAGGTAGGAATATCATAGAAAATGTCTCATTCAAGAGAAGACATCCTCATGAGTTATGACATCGGGCAGTATTGAAATCTGACATGTATGATAGACGTTTTGGCGATCTAAAAGTCGTATTCCTATTAACTTCCAGTGTAGCGAGAGAGACTTTATCATCACGGTGCTACGTCATACCGGCCAGATTTCTGCCTGGTTCAACGCCAAAAACTTAGATATACATGAAAAGAAGAAATGACCCAGAGAATCGATAAAACATCACTCAGAGATGCACCAAAACAATATAACATTCAAAATGGGTGAACCTTTCCCTTTAAAGGTCCAAAATATGGTTTGTGTTTGTAATAGACAAATACATCTTATTGGTATCAAAATACTGTCCATGGTGCAAATGTAAATGTCAATGTATGTCAGTACAGCTCATGCTACACATCCTCTGGTGAAGAATATATCAGGGTTGGGGTCAATTCCTCAATTCCAGTCAATGCACAAATTACACTGAAATGCCAATTCTGTTTAATGATTTATGTGAGAATATTTAGAATATCAAATCAAAATCAAATTTATTTATATAGCCCTTCGTACATCAGCTGATATCTCAAAGTGCTGTACAGAAACCCAGCCTAAAACCCCAAACAGCAAGCAATGCATGTGAAAGAAGCACATGAATAGGAATTTGGTTTACTTTCTGAATTGAATTGACTAGAATTTAAATGGAATTGAGCCCAACCCGGCTTCGTATACTCTGCACAATAATACATGACGCGTCCTCATCTGGCCAACAAAATCTAGACTTCATCTCTTAACAGTGTTAAGAATAGTGCATGGAGCTTTGGTTGCAGAAAAATAGTTGTGAACACCTTGTAGATGAAATACATCAAAAGGTTTTAAACAACATTATTATTAGACCTTGCTCAGTGACCTGCCATCAGACAACATTTTGCCCAAGACTCGAGACAGCGCTTTTCAGGGATTGAAAGAAAATAAGTTAATACATGTTAAAACAGTCACATACACAACAACCACACCACACAGACATACATCAAGTACAACATCAACACTCTGTCAAACACAGTTTCACTTACAAACAGAAACATACAGTATTGATCATATCACTCTGACAGCAGGGTAGAGTCAAATATTTTTTATAACTAAACCAAGATAGGCCACAGCCTGTTGTTTCCAATGGGAACAAATGAGTCATACTGGGCAGAACAAGCAAGGAGGTGGGCAGAGCCAAGTATGAGCTAGCGAGATCCTATTGGCGTGTTTTAGCATCATCTGCATATTTCCGTTAGGGAACGCCTACTCTGTGAAGTGCGCGTGTGCAATAACTCGCACCTTCTAAACAACGCGATTAAATAAATAAATAAATAAAAAGTTTTCAAAGGGCAAAGTCTACAAAACAGTCCACTCTGCTCATAACATATTTTAGTTTTAGGAACAGAAAACTGCATTGAGAACAATGTTTCATCGATGAGAACATTTGCAGAATGTCGGCTGAAATCCATCTCGATCCATCTTGTCCCACTGCCCGCTAGCGGGCTTCCTCTCACCATATTTGGTAGTGAGTGGAAACGCCAAGCGTATGCTTCACATTTACACATCCAGTGAAATATCTGTCTCATTGTTCTATCTGTGGTAGAGTCATCTGAAATAAGTCACATTTGGTTCCTGAACTAGAACCAGAAAAGATTTCAATGAGTGTAATAACTAACTAATGCGCTACAAATTCAGTTGATCGGGGGAATTTTTGCTCATTATAGTTTGTTTTAAGGATACAATTTCCAAGTATTTTCTTTAATCATAGAGTTGTGAGAGAGCTAGTATGGGAAAGGAAAGGGAAATGGGGGGATACCTATGGGATCCAAGTTCCTCGGTGTCCACATCACCAACGAACTATCATGGTCTAAACACACCAAGACAGTCGTGAAGAGGGCACGAAAAAAGCTTTCCCCCTCAGGAGACTGAAAAGATTTGGCACGGGTCCCCACATCCTCAAAAAGTTCTACAGCTGCACCGTCGAGAGCATCCTGACCAGTTGCATCACCGCCTGGTATGGCAACTGCTTGGCATCTGACCGTAAGGCGCTACAGAGGGTAGTGCGAACAGCCAAGTACATCACTGGTGCCAAGCTTCCTGCCATCCCGGACCTATATAATAGGCGTGTCAGAGGAAAGCCCATAAAATTGTCAGACTCCAGTCACCCAAGTTATAGACTGTTTTCTCTGCTACCGCACGGCAAGCGGTACCGGAGCGCCAAGTCTAGGACCAAAAGGCTCCTCAACAGCTTCTACCCTCCAAGCCATTAGACTGCTGAACAATTCATAAAAATCGCCACTGGACAATTTACACTGACACCACCCCCCCCCCCCTCTTGTACACTGCTGCTACTCGCTGTTTGTTTGTTACCTATGCATAGTCACTTCGCCCCCACCTACATGTACAGATTACCTCAACTAGCCTGTACCCCAGCACACTGACTCGGTACCGCTGCCCCCTGTATATAGCCTCCACACTGACTCGGTACCGGTGCCCCCTGTATATAGCCTCCACACTGACTCGGTACCGGTGCCCCCTGTATATAGCCTCCACACTGACTCGGTACCGGTGCCCCCTGTATATAGCCTCCACACTGACTCGGTACCGGTGCCCCCTGTATATAGCCTCCACACTGACTCGGTACCGGTGCCCCCTGTATATAGCCTCCACACTGACTCGGTACCGGTGCCCCCTGTATATAGCCTCCACACTGACTTGGTACCGGTGCCCCCTGTATATAGCCTCCACATTGACTCTGTACCGGTACCCCCTGTATAAAGCCTCCACATTGACTCTGTTCTGGTACCCCCTGTATAAAGCCTCCACACTGACTCGGTACCGGTACCCCCTGTATATAGCCTCCACATTGACTCTGTACCGGTACCCCCTGTATAAAGCCTCCACATTGACTCTGTACCGGTACCCCCTGTATAAAGCCTCCACACTGACTCTGTACCGGTACCCCCTGTATATAGCCTCCACATTGACTCTGTACCGGTGCCCCCTGTATATAGCCTCCACATTGACTCTGTACCGGTACCCCCTGTATATAGCCTCCACACTGACTCGGTACCGGTGCCCCCTGTATATAGCCTCCACACTGACTCGGTACCGGTGCCCCCTGTATATAGCCTCCACATTGACTCTGTACCGGTACCCCCTGTATATAGCCTCCACACTGACTCGGTACCGGTGCCCCCTGTATATAGCCTCCACATTGACTCTGTACTGTAACACCCTGTATATAGCCTCCACATTGACTCTGTACCGGTACCCCCTGTATATAGCCTCCACACTGACTCGGTACCGGTGCCCCCTGTATATAGCCTCCACACTGACTCGGTACCGGTGCCCCCTGTATATAGCCTCCACACTGACTCGGTACCGGTGCCCCCTGTATATAGCCTCCACACTGACTCGGTACTGGTGCCCCCTGTATTTAGCCTCCACACTGACTCGGTACTGTAACACCCTGTATATAGCCTCCACATTGACTCTGTACCGTAACACCCTGTATATAGCCTCCACACTGACTCGGTACCGGTGCCCCCTGTATATAGCCTCCACATTGACTCTGTACCGGTACCCCCTGTATATAGCCTCCACACTGACTCGGTACCGGTGCCCCCTGTATATAGCCTCCACACTGACTCGGTACCGGTGCCCCCTGTATATAGCCTCCACACTGACTCAGTACCGGTGCCCCCCTGTATATAGCCTCCACACTGACTCGGTACCGGTGCCCCCTGTATATAGCCTCCACACTGACTCAGTACCGGTGCCCCCTGTATATAGCCTCCACACTGACTCGGTACTGTAACACCCTGTATATAGCCTCCACATTGACTCTGTACCGTAACACCCTGTATATAGCCTCCACACTGACTCGGTACCGGTGCCCCCTGTATATAGCCTCCACATTGACTCTGTACCGGTACCCCCTGTATATAGCCTCCACACTGACTCGGTACCGGTGCCCCCTGTATATAGCCTCCACACTGACTCGGTACCGGTGCCCCCTGTATATAGCCTCCACACTGACTCAGTACCGGTGCCCCCTGTATATAGCCTCCACACTGACTCGGTACCGGTGCCCCCTGTATATAGCCTCCACACTGACTCAGTACCGGTGCCCCCTGTATATAGCCTCCACACTGACTCGGTACTGGTGCCCCCTGTATATAGCCTCCACACTGACTCTGTACCGGTGCCCCCTGTATATAGCCTCCACACTGACTCAGTACCGGTGCCCCCTGTATATAGCCTCCACATTGACTCTGTACCGGTGCCCCCTGTATATAGCCTCCACACTGACTCAGTACCGGTGCCCCCTGTATATAGCCTCCACACTGACTCAGTACCGGTGCCCCCTGTATATAGCCTCCACACTGACTCGGTACTGGTGCCCCCTGTATATAGCCTCCACACTGACTCTGTACCGGTACCCCCTGTATATAGCCTCCACACTGACTCGGTACTGGTGCCCCCTGTATATAGCCTCCACACTGACTCTGTACCGGTACCCCCTGTATATAGCCTCCACACTGTCAACTAGCCTGTACCCCCACACACTGACTCGATACCGGTGCCCCCTGTATATAGCCTCCACACTGACTCGGTACCGGTGCCCCCTGTACATAGCCTCGTTATTGTTATTCTTATTGTGTTACTTTTTATTTTAGTCTACTTGGTAAATATTTTCTTCTTCTTGAACTGCACTGTTGGTTAAGGGCTTGTAAGTAAGCATTTCACGGTAAAGTCTACACTTGTTGTATTCAGCGCGTGGCAAATAAATTTTGATTTGGCAAATAAAGTTTGATTTGATAGTTATACATTAGATTTGTCAAACAGAAAAGTTTCCAGACCGTCTGGAAGCCTCAGGAATTAATTTAAGAATATAATAAAAATTAAAGTACAAAAAATGTCATCAGGTATCTCTTCAATACAAAATCCACAATCATCTCTCTCTCAATCCATTTCCCGCACTTACACTGGCTGTTACTGTCACTCATAAAATGCACTACACTGGTGCCATCTGGTGGAATGACTTGGTACTGAAGGTGAGTGGTGTCAATTACATAACTAATGAAAAAAACTGAAATAGCTTTCATTGGTAAACACTCTCAGATCACTCAGTCAGGTCACACTGGACATTCATATTTGGCCAAAATGAAGCAAAGGGGTTTGGGGGATTTTAAAATCCGGTTGTTCAGCTCATTGCCATTGTGCAAAAATAATGGTTCTGATATTAAAACAATACATACTTTCTCAGCAATAATAATAACAAAAAAAAGTAAGAAATCCATAATAAATAAAGTTAAAATGTGAGAACAAAGTCCTTTGGCATAAAAAAATAACCCTTAGACTCCACCGAGGGTCTGGTGCGGTATTCACCCCTAGTTAATATGCGGCAGAGGACCCTTTTGTTGGTCTAATGTAACTTACTGACCAATGAAAGTGACTGGTGGGGATGATATCTTATCAGCTCTCTGACTAAAAGGTAAAAACAGTAGACCCTGCAACCCTCCAATACCAGGAGGAAATAACTAAACTACACCTGCTATTCACTGTATAGTGAAATACTTTTGACCAGGACCCATTGGGCTCTGGTCTAAAGTAGTACACTATATAGGGAATAGGGCCCTGGTCTAAATTAGTGCTCTATATAGGGAATAGGGCCCTGGTCTAAAGTAGTGCTCTATATAGGGAATAGGGCCCTGGTCTAAAGTAGTGCACTATATAGGGAATAGGCCCCTGGTCTAAGGTAGTGCACTATATAGGGAATAGGGCTCTGGTCTAAAGTAGTGCACTATATAGGGAATAGGGTCCTGGTCTAAAGTAGTGCACTATATAGGGAATAGGGTCCTGGTCTAAAGTAGTGCACTATATAGGGAATAGGGTCCTGGTCTAAAGTAGTGCTCTATATAGGGAATAGGGCCCTGGTCTAAAGTAGTGCACTATATAGGGAATAAGGCCCTGGTCTGAAGTAGTGAACTATATAGGGAATAAGGCCCTGGTCTAAAGTAACCCACTATATAGGAAATATGGTGCCACTTGGGACGCAGACAATAACTCTGTGTGGTCTAATGTAGTTATAGTAAGACCTGTCCTGTTGTTGAAATACACTTGAACTGTCCCAGAGGGTGGACAGTCAGACATAAACACATAACTCATGATTAGTCCCACAGAGCCAAACGAACAACAACACTGGTGCTGCAGTCTCTCAGTCTCACTCAGTAACACCTCCAAAACCACAGCAGCGCTTCTCAAACCTGACCGGTGTCCCAAATGGCACCCTATTCCCTATATAGTGCACTACTTTAGACCAGAGCCCTATTCCCTATATAGTGTACTACTTTAGACCAGGACCCTATTCCCTATATAGTGCACTACTATAGACCAGGGCCCTATTCCCTATATAGTGCACTACTTTAGACCAGGGCCCACAGGGAATATGTACCAGGGAATACTAGATTTACATATAGCATCCTACATGGGGCTATAGGTCACCTCATAGAATTACATATAACATCCTACATGGGTCTATAGGTCACCCCATAGAATTACATATAACATCCTACATGGGTCTATAGGTCACCCCATAGAATTACATATAACATCCTACATGGGGCTATAGGTCACCTCATAGAATTACATATAACATCCTACATGGGGCTATAGGTCACCTCATAGAATTACATATAACATCCTACATGGGTCTATGGGTCACCCCATAGAATTACATATAACATCCTACATGGGTCACCCCATAGAATTACATATAACATCCTACATGGGTCACCCCATAGAATTACATATAACATCCTACATGGGTCTATAGGTCACCCCATAGAATTACATATAACATCCTACATGGGTCTATGGGTCACCCCATAGAATTACATATAACATCCTACATGGGTCTATGGGTCACCTCATAGAATTACATATAACATCCTACATGGGTCTATGGGTCACCCCATAGAATTACATATAACATCCTACATGGGTCTATGGGTCACCCCATAGAATTACATATAACATCCTACATGGGTCTATGGGTCACCCCATAGAATTACATATAACATCCTACATGGGTCTATAGGTCACCCCATAGAATTACATATAACATCCTACATGGGTCTATAGGTCACCCCATAGAATTACATATAACATCCTACATGGGTCTATAGGTCACCCCATAGAATTACATATAACATCCTACATGGGTCTATGGGTCACCCCATAGAATTACATATAACATCCTACATGGGTCTATAGGTCACCCCATAGAATTACATATAACATCCTACATGGGTCTATAGGTCACCCCATAGAATTACATATAACATCCTACATGGGTCTATGGGTCACCCCATAGAATGACATATAACATCCTACATGGGTCTATGGGTCACCCCATAGAATTACATATAACATCCTACATGGGTCACCCCATAGAATTACATATAACATCCTACATGGGTCTATGGGTCACCCCATAGAATGACATATAACATCCTACATGGGTCTATGGGTCACCCCATAGAATGACATATAACATCCTACATGGGTCACCTCATAGAATTACCTATAACATCCTACATGGGTCTATAGGTCACCCCATAGAATTACATATAACATCCTACATGGGTCTATGGGTCACCCCATAGAATGACATATAACATCCTACATGGGTCTATAGGTCACCCCATAGAATTACATATAACATCCTACATGGGTCTATGGGTCACCCACCTAAGACCAGTATCATCAGATATCAACACTGTGCAAAATTAAGGCAGATACCTTGTCAGTGAAATACGCAAAGTCAAACTTAAAGAGAACAGATAAACAAGTTAGTTAAACAGAACACATAAACAAGTTAGTTAAACAGAACACATAAACAAGTCAAACTTAGTTAAACAGAACATAAACAAGTTAGTTAAACAGAACACATAAACAAGTTAGTTAAACAGAACTCATAAGCAAGTCAATCTTAGTTAAACAGAACACATAAAAAGTTAGTTAAACAGAACACATTAACAAGTCAAACTTAGTTAAACAGAACATAAACAAGTCAATCTTAGTTAAACAGAACACATAACAAGTTAGTTAAACAGAACACATAAACAAGTCAAACTTAGTTAAACAGAACACATTAACAAGTCAAACTTAGTTAAACAAAACACATAAACAAGTCAAACTTAGTTAAACAGAACACATAACAAGTTAGTTAAACAGAACACATAAACAAGCCAATCTTAGTTAAACAGAACACATTAACAATACACACTGGCTTGGTAAGACCTAACAGAGAGGCAGGGAGCCATAGAAAATGGCCGTCTCAGCAGCAGAATCTGTGTGACTGACCATAAGGGCTCGGGTCAAAAGTAGTGCACTATATAGGTAATAGGGCTCTGGTCCAAAGTAGTGCACTATATAGGGTGCAGTTTGGGACGCAACTTGAGTCTCTGACCTTCTATAGAAATGGCTCTCTATGGAGTGGGATTTATAGGAGTCCAGACATTTGTATCTTTAATCGCCAAGTAGCGGCTGGATTCCAATTTCTAAACCTTAAAAAAGGTACAATGCAGACATTTTTATCTCAATATTAAATCCTTTCTGGGTAACAATTAAATATTGACTTCAATCAAAACGGACTCAAATTTAGCTAGGACTGTCTGAAGTAGAGAGGGGGAAACTGAAAGCTAGCTGTTATTGACAGAGAGGTTTGGAACTCTCTTTCTTATTGGTCTATTAGCTAATTTACCATCTGGTGATGTCACCAGGCAGGCCAAAACTCCATCCCACCAAAACAGGCAAAAATTTCATGTGTCCTTTTCAAACAGCTCTTACACGAAAAGGGCACAATCACCATTCTCACAATTTCACAGTATTATTCCAACCTCATAGCGTGGAAATATATATAAAACACAGGAAAATGATATTTTTGACTGCACTGTGCCTTTAACAGTAAATCTGCACCACAACACAGAGACAGAAACCCTTCCAAGAGATACTCTATCTCAACTATTCTCAAGCAGCCATACAGCTACTACCAGGACATTGCATCCCTTAACTTCAGTTAAGACATTAGTTTACCTCCATAAAACTCTGTAAGAACCAGGTAGTGAAAGATTCCCCAACTCTGACCCTCTCCAGCCAAGCTTCATGGCCAGAGTTGCTATTGCCTCAGAGTATGTTGGACAACCTGGACGGGTCTAGACATGAATTGACAAAGGTCAAACAGGGATAGTGGTTCTATCTCCATTGTAACCTTGAACTACGGCACCTGAACAACTTCCCCTATTCCGACACCTTTTAGGTAAACAAGGGGGATCGCCAACATTTAGAAAGTACAAAGGCTTAAGCCATTTGTCATTTTCTTTCTTTACCCTAAAAAAGGAACATGTAGGAGTGTGTTGCCAACAGAAACACTGCTGCGGTAGGTGAAGGACTTTACAAGAAGGAATAGTTCCAAAGATGTCCACAGTCAGAAGAACCAGTTGTTTTGTTTAACACTGAAAGGTAGTTTGGTTGACATCCTCTCTGGCATGTCAGAATGACGAACGGTCTTCAAAAGGTCCATCTCTGTTCTGGACAAATGTTGTCCTTTTTCTTTACTGTAAAAGATGTGGGTGTTTTTCCCACCACAAGGGCATCAGAAAACAGGAGAGGAGAGTCTGTGGAGACGGCCATGAATGCATCTCTCTTGGCAACACTGGAGGTAAGTCCCAGAGGCCATTGGCACATAGAACTGACAATTCTGAAAACACCCAAGACATTGCTTTCAGTCCAGGATGTGGTTTCACTGACTTGACACTTGACGGAGGCTGCGGACATCGCCATCTGGTGGGGAGCCTTATGAAGTGCTTCTTTGACACAGAGAACTGAGACCTGCATTGACGTCCCATGTCGTACTGCAGCAGAGGGCAGCAGTGGCGTACCCCCCCAGCCACTGAGGGGGTACTATCTCTTCAGCATCCCACCCTAAATGTCTGGAACTGCTGGGAGACCACTGTCTTCAGCTAATTTACTGGGTTTGTTTTCCTCCAAATACAACATAAAGAAAACACCACAGTTCACCCATTGGCTGTGTTGTTATCTGTCGCTGGCGAGTGGAACTGGTAGGATGTGAACCATGGTCTCCCACACGTGCCCAGTCTCTCCCTCCTCTCCTGTGTGTGTGTGTGTGTCTATCTATCCATCCGTCAGTGAGTCTCCGTCTGTGTGGAAGGGTCATCTCTTCAGAGAGTGGCCAGTATGCGTGAGAAGGAGATGAGGGCAGAGAGGGTGGTCTGGCCCACTCCAAACACCAGGGCCTGGAGAGGGGCCATGTCCTTCCCTGCCACCCTGTACACCCCCGCCACCGCTGCACCTGGGAAAGAGACACACCCACATACAGATTGTCATTAATATGACTATTACCACACATATCCTAACATACACCAGCCAGTCAAACCTTGTCGTCTGCACCCCAGATTGTTCAATAGCATTTCAGTACTGTTAAAAGCGCAAAGAAAAATGAATGACAGAAAGAGAAAAATAACTCCTTATTCTCAACCTGTCCTCATATCCTTACAGCTCCCTACTGGAATCTAAAGTGTCTTTAGACTCTCCCACATGGACAGTTTTAGTAGAAGCATTAAAAGACTGTCCTTTGTAAGCTGACCATATATATATATTTTAATTTATCCTTTTTTTAACTAGGCAAGTCAGTTAAGAACAAATTCTTATTTACAATGACTGCCTAGGAACAGTGGGTTAACTGCCTTGTTCAGGGGTAGAATGACAGATTTTTACCTTGTCATCTCAGGGTTTCGATCTAGCAACCTTTCAGTTACTAGTCCAATGCTCTAACCACTAGGCTACCTGCTGTATTAATATGTGGCTCCACGCAGCCAGTTGGGGCATGAGTGAGTGTCTGCACACATACTGTGTTTACTCACCCCTGGATGTGGCACCCTATTTCCTACATACTGTAGAGCCCTACTTCCTACATACTGTAGAGCCCTACTTCCTACATACTGTAGAGCCCTACGTCCTACATACTGTAGAGCCCTACGTCCTACATACTGTAGAGCCCTACGTCCTACATACTGTAGAGCCCTACGTCCTACATACTGTAGAGCCCTACTTCCTACATACTGTAGAGCCCTACGTCCTACATACTGTAGAGCCCTACTTCCTACATACTGTAGAGACCTACTTCCTACATACTGTACTGCCCTACTTCCTACATACTGTAGAGCCCTACTTCCTACATACTGTAGAGCCCTACTTCCTACATACTGTAGAGCCCTACTTCCTACATACTGTAGAGCCCTACTTCCTACATACTGCAGAGCCCTACTTCCTACATGCTGTAGAGCCCTACGTCCTACATACTGTAGAGCCCTACTTCCTACATACTGTAGAGCCCTACGTCCTACATACTGTAGAGCCCTACTTCCTACATACTGTAGAGCCCTACGTCCTACATACTGTAGAGCCCTACTTCCTACATACTGTAGAGCCCTACGTCCTACATACTGTAGAGCCCTACGTCCTACATACTGTAGAGCCCTACGTCCTACATACTGTAGAGAACTACTTCCTACATACTGTAGAGCCCTACGTCCTACATACTGTAGAGCTCTACTTCCTACATACTGTAGAGCCCTACGTCCTACATACTGTAGAGCCCTACTTCCTACATACTGTAGAGCCCTACGTCCTACATACTGTAGAGCCCTACTTCCTACATACTGTAGAGCCCTACGTCCTACATACTGTAGAGCCCTATTTCCTACATACTGTAGAGCCCTACTTCCTACATGCTGTAGAGCCCTACGTCCTACATACTGTAGAGCCCTACGTCCTACATACTGTAGAGAACTACTTCCTACATACTGTAGAGCCCTACGTCCTACATACTGTAGAGCCCTATTTCCTACATACTGTAGAGCCCTACTTCCTACATACTGTAGAGCCCTATTTCCTACATACTGTAGAGCCCTATTTCCTACATGCTGTAGAGCCCTACTTCCTATGTCGCCTGGTGAAGAAGTAGTGCACTATGTAGGGAATAGGGTACCATTTAGGACGCAGTCTCTCGCTCTCTCCATACAAGTTAGTCCTGCCTCTCTCTCACTATACGTCATTAGGACCATCGCCATGGAAACGGTCAGAACTGAAGAGGGTCTCAAAAGTCCAACTGTCTTGAGTTCAATAAAAATATATATATGTTTTAGCTCAAGACCTTTAGATACAAATCTTATTTTGAGTCAAGAACAAACAATGATGTCAAGACAAAGGACACTGGAAGAGATTAGCTTATAAAATGTCTGAAAGTTGTTGATGTCTGACTGTTGCCGGTCGACCACTAAATAACCTCACCTTCTATCACTCTTGGCAGAGGGTTGCTGCTGCTACACGGTGCTTGCTTTAAAGCTGTTTTAAGAGTACCCACAACGCACAGTCAATAGTTTGCTCTCTCCGCGAGCTTCCATATGAATAATAAAGTGGTCTGTTCTATTTTTGGCTTGGCTTGCCTCTGTGATTGAGTGTTTCATCCTGGTCTGTCATCAGGAGCTCCTGTCCTAGTCCACGTAGCTCACAAACAGCGCCCCAAATGGCACCCTATTACCTACACATGTAGGATCTTAATTTGATCACCCTGTTGCAGGATAACTGTCCTGAATTGTTTTTACCTGTAGTGTATTTGAGGTTTTAAAAAAGGTTTCTGAAGTTTGTCAGTTCCACATTGCAATTTCAGACTTGATTTTCCCTTATGAAAAAATGCATCAGCCTTACAAAAATGTCCATTAATTATAATCCACATAATCATTTCCTGTTGCTGCAGGATTATTTTCCTGCTGTAGCAAACTGGGTCAAAATAAGATCTAACATCTGTATTTAGCGCACTGCTTTGACCAGAGCCCTATGGCCCCGGACAAATGTAGTGCACTAGGTAGGGAATAGGGTGCCATTTAGGACACATTCATAGACTAAGGTCGATTTACACATACAGAAGCAGTACTATGTACCACTCTTCAGACTGAAAGATGATATTTGGGCTAAAGATGTCCTCTCTACACATGCGCAACAATTAGATAGAAAGCCAGACAGACGGAGAGATATGCAGATCGATAGACAGAAAGAGGGCAGGAGCCAGACAGACCTATCGACAGACAACACACAGAATGGGTGGTGACAGAGAGGCAAAACGCAGACAGACAGATAGGAAGAAGGCAGCCGACAGACAGACAGACAGACAGACAGACAGACAGACAGACAGACAGACAGACAGACAGACAGACAGACAGACAGACAGACAGACAGACAGACAGACAGACAGACAGACAGACAGACAGACAGACAGACAGACAGACAGACAGACAGACAGACAGACAGACAGACAGACAGACAGACAGACAGACAGACAGACAGACAGACAGAGGGGGGTGGCATACATAAGCAGGGACAGACAGACACACACACACTCAACATCTTCCAATGACTCACTGGTGATGACCCCTCCAGCCAGGGAGGCCAGGAAACCCAGACTGACCAGGACCAAGGTGATGAGGCGACCCATCTTGTGGCGCTGCAACATGACCAACATGAGCAGGCCCATCGCCCCGTGGACCAAGAGAGAGGAGAACAGACACCACAGGAACACCCAGTACCACATCTCTGAGAGAGAGGGGGAGGAAAGACAGAGATTAGTGGTTAGACACAGCTCTGTACATGGGCGGCAGGTAGCCTAGTGGTTAGAGTGTTGGACTGGTAACCGAAAGGTTGCAAGATCGAATTCCTGAGCTGACAAGGTAAAAATCTGTTGTTCTGCCCCTAAACAAGGCAGTTAACACACTGTTCCTAGGCTGTCATTGAAAATAAGAATTTGTTCTTAACTGACTTGCCTAGTTAAAAGCAATGGAAATAACACAGACCAGTTGTTAGTTAGACAGCTCTGTAGGCATACCATAACATAGTCTCTGAATGGAAAAAGGGCAGAGTGGTTAGAAAAGATGAGCTGACATATTTGAACTATTAACTCTTGTAAGGTGTTAGAGTGCATGGCCTTCACGTACTCTAAATATCAGACAGAGGATGTGGTTTAAGACACCTCTCTGAACAAACAACCACAGGAAGCAGTTCTGGGTCAAACCTCGGCAGGTGTATTACTATATTACTATATCTGAGAGACAGAGAGCAGCAGCTGCACACACCGCGTGCCTGGGCTCATGAGAAGGCAGTCAAGCATGCTAATACAATGTAAAAATACAAAATTACATTCAAAAAAATTTATTTAATGTATGATTGTAAGGCAACAAGTTGCAATAGGATTGTGAGTTTGTTTGCTCAACAAAAATGTGTGTGTGAAAATGTTGTTGAGCAAATTCACAACAAAAAGTTTCTGTGAAAATGTTGAGAAAACTCACAGTCCAACTGTAGCAGGTTGTCTTTGTACGTTGAATCAATATCTTTATTTTTTTTGTGTGTGTGTGTGTGTGTGTGTGTGTGTGTCTGTGTGTGTGTGTGTGTGTGTAGACACCATGAAATAAAACAGGCTGCATTTCAAAAAAATTCTACCATTTCATATCCAGTTGCCATTCTGAAGGTTTACGAAGGGGATTAAATCCATTCAGTGAAGGACTTAAAAGCACTTAAATAAGCATTTAAATTCACTGTTCTATCAAATTTGGAGAAATTACTACAAAAACATTACAAAAATGTCTGCACTCACTTCTGTAAGTCGCTCTGGATATATCACAAAAATGTAAATACCAAACATTCTCCTGCTGTGTCCCACCTGTAGAACTAGTTGTTCTACATTATCCCAACGGAAACACCAACCTGGAACACATGCATGGTACATACTGGACAAGTATCCCTTTTCACAAAGAGCTCCTCCAAAAATATTGGACATTCCAAAACTATGATGAACTGATTTCTCTCTATGTTCTAACATAGGAATTCCAACACATATCTGTCATTCCTAGTACATGACCAAGGTAGCACCTGCCATAGTAATCGCTGTGAAAGAAAACATAGATAGTCTATGGATAAACAGGGAAGAACACCCAATCTTATGATGTCCCAGAGAGAGGCTTGAGAGCCCAGCAGAGAGTCCGATTCTCATTCTCTCCCTCCCCTCATCCCTTGCCGTATTCCTTTTTTCCTGGCTCCTGGAGACAAGCTGTGCCTTCTGGCCACATCACATTCACTCAGCCATCAAGTGGCCAGCTTGGCTCCGCTGACACAGAGGCAAAGTGGATTGGACGTAAGATTGGACAGGATGTTTGGGGTGTTGGGAAGAGAATGTAATCTGCCTTGTCACAATTTTTTAAGTCACTCCCCCCCCAAAAATATTTTGAGGTAGGGGGTAGTTTTACCCCAAGTTACCCTACAATTGACCCGTGTTACATTTATCCCTACTCTCCCCTATGCACTCAGAGCAGTAACCATGCCGATGCTAAAATGGGGCCGTTCGCACATATTTAGGAGTTGAGAAATATATCAAGTAGGATCGTAAAAACTGGGATCCCCTCTTTTTTAACCGCTGTTTTCCCTGTGACTGCTTGTCAGAATGCTTCACACATATTTTACCTTTATTTAACTAGGCAAGTCAGTTAAGAACAAATTGTTATTTACAATGACGGCCTACCCCGGCCAAACCCGGACGACGCTGGGCCAATTGTGCGCCGCCCTATGGGACTCACAATCACAGCCAGATGTGATACAGCCTGGATTTGAACCAGGGACTGCAGTGACACCTCTGGCACTGAGATGAAGTGTCACTCGGGATCTAAGTAAATAGATCAACAATGTGACTATGGGGTTGTGTAATTTTTCTATTCACTATTCGCTTTGTTTGCAGAGGAAAAGTAAACGTGGACTGTTCTACATCTTCAAACTGCACCTCTGCAAAAATATTACAGTTAAGAACGTTGTGCCAGTAATTGAAAGGTCGCTGGCTTGAACCCTCGAGCCAACTAGGTAAAAAATGTGTCGATATTCCTTCGAATAAGGTACTTAACCCTAATTGCTCCTGTAAGTCGCTTGTCTGCTAAATGTCTAAAGTGTAAATTGCAATACATGTGCCAATGACCTGAATGTGCTGTCAACATTAACCATGTTATCTTTAGCATATCCATTTAACCTTGTTCCACAACCGTCTTCCTCTGATATCGATCCAGCTGCCAGCTGTCATGCTGGGCAGAGAGAGAGATGTGACATAGGGACCTTTGTGCTGCCTGGCTTCTCTGGTCTCAACAGAACACACAGCCAGCTTAGTCAGCTCATACTGGTGAGACGAGACACAATACAGCCCCTATCTATGTCAGGGTAGGTCAGAGACAGGACGGGAAACTGTAGGGAGAGGGAGAGTGATGTAGAGAGAGAGAGAGAGAGAGAGAGAGAGAGAGAAAGAGAGAGAGAGACAGAGAGAGAGAGAGAGAGAGAGAGAGAGAGACAGAGAGACAGAGAAACACAGAGAACCAGAAAACCTGAGCTTACGCCTTCACTATGGTGAATCACTAAAACAATACAGAAATACACTAAGAATAAGAAGGAACAGTATGACAGAAAACAGAAAACAATGTGATTGAAGAATCCATAGAATCAAATGACTTCTGAGAAAATTGGAACACACTGAACAAACAACAACATGAAGAGCTATATATCCAAAATGGAGATGTATGGATAAACCTCTTCTCTAACCTTTTGGCCATATAACAAAGAACCAAGTGCTAAAACATATACATTCTCATTTACTAAACTTAGCATCAGCTATTAAAGACTACCAGAACCCACTGGATTCTCCAATTACATTGAATGAACTACAGGACCAAATACAAACCCTCCAACCCAAAAAGGCATGTGGTGTTGATGGTATACTAAATTAAATGATGAAATATATAGACCACAAATTCAAATTGTCTATTCTTAAACTCTTTAACATTATCCTTAGCTCTAGCATCTTCTCTAATATTTTGAACCAAGGTCTGATCACCCCAATCCACAAAAGTGGAGACAAATTTGATTACTGTGGAATATGCATCAGCAGCAACCGTCTGCAGTATCATCAACAGAGAAAACAGTGTCTTGAGCAAATGTCAAATTGGCTTCTTACCAAAATACCATACGACACACCATATACACACACTGCACACCCTTAGTGAAAAACAAACAAAACAAAAGCAAAGTCCTCTCATGCTTTGTTGATTTCAATAAAGCTTTTGACTCAATTTGGCATGAGGGTCTGCTATACATATTGATGGAAAGTGGTGTTGGGGGGAAAAACATATGACATTATAAAATCAATGTACAAAAAAAACAAGTGTGCAATTAAAATTGGCAATAAACACACACATTTCTTTCCACATGGCCATGGGGTGAGACAGGGATGCAGCTTGAGCCCCACCCTCTTCAACATACATATCAATGAATTGGCGAGGGCACCAGAACAGTCTGACTCACCCTACTAGAATCTGAAGTCAAATGTCTACTGTTTGCTGATGATCTGGTGCTTCTGTCCCCAACCAAGGAGGGCCTACAGCAGCACCTAGATCTTCTGCACAGATTCTGCCAGACCTGGGCCCTGACAGTAAATCTCAGTAAGACAAAAATAATGGTGTTCCAAAAATAGTCCAGTAGCCAAGACAAATAATACAAATGATATCTAGATGCTGTTGTTCTAGAGAACACAACAAATTATAACTAACTTAGCCTAAACCTTAACACCACAGGTAACTTCCACAAGGCTGTGAACGATATGCGAGACGGGTCTTCTACGCCATCAAAAGGAACATAAAACCCAACATCCCCATTAGGAGCAGTTATCGAACCCATTGCCCTCTATGGTTGTGAAGGATGAACCTAGAGAAGAGTCCCCTCAGCCAGCTGGTTCTGGGGCTCTGTTCTCAAACACAAACAGACCCCACAGACCCCTCAGCTACAGAGAGATGAACCTAGAGAAGAGTCCCCTCAGCCAGCTAGTTTTGGGGCTATGTTCACAAACACAAACAGACCCCACAGAGCTTCAGCCAAATTATGAGAAAACAAAAAGATAACTATTTGAAACACAGGAAAGAATCAACCAAAAAACAGAGCAAACTTGCCCTAAACATAGAGTACACATTGGCAGAAAACCTGACTACTGTGACTGACCCAAAATTAAGAAAATCCGTGACTATGTACAAACTCAGTGAGCATAGCCTTGCTATTGAGAGAGGCCCCCATAGGCAGGAGAGAAGAGAGAGAAGATAATCTATATGCACACTGCCCACAAAATGAGGTGGAAACTGAGCAACACTTCCTAACCTCCTGCCAAATTTATGACCACAAATTTATGACCACAAATTTATGACCACAAACATCTCCCTTATCTGGTAGGCGAAATACAGCAGTGTGCAATCACAGCAACAATATTTGTGTTCCGTTGCCATAAGAAAAGGGAAACCAGTGGAGCACAAATAACATTGTAAATACAACGTATATTTATCTGTTTAAACTTTTGTGAGTGTAATGTTTCATGAGAAAGGTAGAGAGCTGTAGAGAGAGGTAGAGAGAGAGAGAGAGAGATGGATTGAGAGGAGTGGGGCCAGACTGAATTGGCAGGCCAGCATAGGAAGACAGGGACAGGATACTGTAAAGAGAGGGAGTGATGTAGAGAGAGAAACAGAGAGAGACAGAGAGCCAGAGAGAGAGAGAGGCAGAATCAGAGAGGCAGAGAGAGAGAGAAAGAGAGAGAGAAAGAGACGGGAGAGGCAGAGAGAGAGACAGCGAGACAGAGAGAGGCAGAGAGAGAGAGAGAGTAAGAGACAGAGAGGCAGAGAAAGACAGAGAGGTAGAGAGAGGAGCAGAAAGAGAGAGAGAGAGACAGGTAGGGAGAAAGATAGAGAGACGCCGAAAGAGAGAGAGATGGAAGGAAGGATAGAGAGGAGAGAGAAGGGCCATACTGGGCCCAGAGCGTCACGCCACCGCCAGCCAACTCCGTTAGGATTCCACACAGTCCACCTGATGGCGCTAGCTGAGCATCTGCTGGCCAACCACACACCGCTGCTCTGTCACGCCACTGGGACACAGCTCCGCAGCACCACTCTCTGCATGGGAATGTGTGTGTGTGTGTGTGTGTGTGGCTATGAGGGGTTGTCGAGGAGTCAAGGTTGTCTGTAGTAGTACAAGTGCTGTGTCATCTTCAGGCATGCAACCCCCCCCCCATGTCAGCAGAATGTAGGATTATTAATGTGTGTTACACCACTAATCCCCTACCAGGGACCTGTGGGCTGCTGTCAGCAGCTTTTACAACATACGGTGGGTCCCGGCTGGCCTTGCATGCCAACACAAGCATTAAAGAGGAAGGGGAACACTTTATTTTTAAGGGTCAATAATAAACCGTTTATAAGGCATTTATAAACCGTTTGCTCACCATGTATTAAACATGACTCCCACATGTGTAATGTTAGTAAGCTAGTTATTCAGACATGTATATTTACTATCTTAAACATCCTGTGTTGTGTGTTGCTTCTATCACCAGGTACTGCTGGAATGTCTACCAATGGCATGTCCATCTTGTCGTGGCAAATTACACGGGTCACCGGTCACTCAAGACACTTAGAAAGTATAAATAGCACTCACTTTTGATTAGGGACCGCAAAAACACTTTACTAATGATTAGTATATGGTTTATTCATGTGGGAGTAATTATGAATGAATAAATGGTAAACACACACTTTATAAAATGCTTAATAAATGGTTTATTATGGATCCGTGTTACAGTGAAAGGCATTATGTTCCCATTCCACTTATAAGCGGTGAAAATGTTTGGCCCATGGAGCCTTGATTACAAAAGGCACAGCCAGCCAAGGCAGCTGTAGCTGTATGGGGGCCCAGAGGGACCGATGGGACCGAGCTAAACGGGATAGAGGAGAACAGAGGGAGAGGGCCACAGGGGAGCTGGGATCACCCACTGCTATAGTCCTATCTCCTGTTGTGTGGGGGAGAGAGGAGGAGAGAGATGAATCCTGGAGTAATACTACAACTGCTACAGGCTAGTCAGATATGAAAGACTGTGCTGTATGAGAGTTTAGTAGAGATTGACTGCCCGGGGGGGGGGGGGGGGGGGGGGGGGCATTTACCCTCCACAGCTTTATGGCGGTCATAAAATACTCTGCTTCTGGGCTCTGTAGTATTCAGATTGGAATGTGACTGTGGAACACAGAGAGACACTTGGTCAAACTCTGACATCAAAAGGTTGAATAATTGAACAGTATTTCTGTATTCCAAACAGTTGGAGTGAACCGTGGACACTTAAGGAACAGTCATGACGAGTTTGTTTCATTTGGTGATCTCATGAAGGACAGGAGACAACACATTACTTTTTCTTTATTTGTATACACTTCTCAATGATGGGGTTTGATGGTGATGATGGGCATCGAAATGTTGTATAAAATAAATGTTAAGTATAAGAATAGTTTTGGAAAGATAATGTGATGTTAGCATTCTAAATTAGAATAGTTTTGGAAAGATAATGTGATGTTAGCATTCTAAATTAGAATAGTTTTGGAAAGATAATGTGATGTTAGCATTCTAAATTAGAATAGTTTTGGAAAGATAATGTGATGTTAGCATTCTAAATTAGAATAGTTTTGGAAAGATATTGTGATGTTAGCATTCTAAATTAGAATAGTTTTGGAAAGATAATGTGATGTTAGCATTCTAAATTAGAATAGTTTTGGAAAGATAATGTGATGTTAGCATTCTAAATTAGAATAGTTTTGGAAAGATAATGTGATGTTAGCATTCTAAATTAGAATAGTTTTGGAAAGATAATGTGATGTTAGCATTCTAAATTAGAATAGTTTTGGAAAGATAATGTGATGTTAGGATTCTAAATTAGAATAGTTTTGGAAAGATAATGTGATGTTAGGATTCTAAATTAGAATAGTTTTGGAAAGATAATGTGATGTTAGCATTCTAAATTAGAATAGTTTTGGAAAGATAATGTGATGTTAGCATTCTAAATTAGAATAGTTTTGGAAAGATAATGTGATGTTAGCATTCTAAATTAGAATAGTTTTGGAAAGATAATGTGATGTTAGCATTCTAAATTAGAATAGTTTTGGAAAGATAATGTGATGTTAGCATTCTAAATTAGAATAGTTTTGGAAAGATAATGTGATGTTAGCATTCTAAATTAGAATAGTTTTGGAAAGATAATGTGATGTTAGCATTCTAAATTAGAATAGTTTTGGAAAGATAATGTGATGTTAGCATTCTAAATTAGAATAGTTTTGGAAAGATAATGTGATGTTAGCATTCTAAATTAGAATAGTTTTAGAAAGATAATGTGATGTTAGCATTCTAAATTAGAATAGTTTTGGAAAGATAATGTGATGTTAGCATTCTAAATTAGAATAGTTTTGGAAAGATAATGTGATGTTAGCATTCTAAATTAGAATAGTTTTGGAAAGATAATGTGATGTTAGCATTCTAAATTAGAATAGTTTTGGAAAGATAATGTGATGTTAGCATTCTAAATTAGAATAGTTTTGGAAAGATAATGTGATGTTAGCATTCTAAATTAGAATAGTTTTGGAAAGATAATGTGTTGTTAGTATTCTAAATTAGAATAGTTTTGGAAAGATAATGTGTTGTTAGTATTCTAAATTAGAATATTTTTTTTATAGTAATTTATGCTCAGTCAGTGGCCACGCGCCAGTGAGCACAGACATTATACCCAAACATCATGGAACGCCCCCTTTCCACAGAGTTAATTAAAAGGACTCATGACAAAATGTACATGTAGTCAAGAGAACGCAGGGATGGCTACCACTCTATAGACCAAGAAGACTAAGGTGTGAGCTGGATGTTGCAAAATGGTTTAAACTACAACTCTACTGAAGGACAAGTCCAGAGAACATGGGAATCATCCCCACGCTGAAATGGTTGTGAAATCTACAAACTAAAGACCAATTATTCAGTCTGCAGCTGTTTAAATACTTTAGTCTGGTAAACGCATCCATTCGAATGACCGAATGGTACTCTGATGTATCCATTATAACAAGCTACAACTACGAGACTTTGATCTATGGTGGACAATACCAGAGAGTTTCTGTCAACTAACTATTCAGCAGATGGATCGGCGACCACAGGGAGAAACAACAAAGGCATATATTTTCGAATGAGCGACTGTGCATGTTCAAAGTATTAGAATTTCCATGAGTGTAGTCAACTGTATGTACATGGGTCCACTCTGAGTTTCCCGCTCTTGAACGGTCCCCACCCCTTTCCTTTGTCTACCAAGCTGTCATATCAGTTTTGTCCACTAGGGACTTTCCTTTGTGTCATGTTAGTAACCAATGTATGACCTACTGTGTGTGTGTGTGTGTTTATGTAATTCTGTGATTGATTAGTTAGTTAGTAAATAAATAATTAAGCCAATTTGTATATCGCTGAATCATGATTTATGATTGTAGGGTTCGTGCAGATATCCAAGGGTTTGCGACGTTCAGGAATGAGACTAATGAGGTAATAATACATTAATAGAAGACACTGATGAGGTAACAATACATTAATAGAAGACTGTAAGATATGAAAATATCTCAAGAGTTAATTCGGGAAATAGAGACTCTTTAAACATTGTCCCGTGGTTCCCCGACTTCCTAGTTAATTAAAGTTTACATGATTAGTTTAATCGTGTAAGAATAATTACACATAGAGAATTGATTTGATAATATAACAGTCTTCACATTTAATGATAGTCACATTACAACAAGATGCAGTACTGTCAGAAGCATCAAAGTTGTCAGCACTGTAATAGCATGTAATAACATGTGAACAAGGGAGCAAGCATGATAAAATGAGAACACAAAGGATAACTGAGAACTGACAAACATTCAATGTGCTTTAACGGTGTCATCAATAACCTTGTCAATCAGAGCATATCAATTTGCTGGACGCAGTCTTTTCAACATTTTAAAATGGAAAAAATAGAAGAATGCATGTTTTTGTGCTTTGTTGAGAATAGAGAAGAAAATGGGGAGTGAAATTGCTTGGTAGGACACCGAAGAACACGTCCACAGGAAATCTCATTTGTTAAAGTACTAGAGTCTCTCTGTGGGCGACACTACTAGTATAAGGGAGATGTCTATCATAACATGAGGAGTCTACATTCAGAACCTCTCTAAGCTTCATCATCTTGCTTCTCATCTGACCAGGGATGTGATACTGGGTGTCACTCCTCGGTTCCCTCACTACAGCAACTTCACTTCTGCAATACTTGTGCATGCGAGCCACTTCCCTGCCGAGTCAGCGTGATTAACCATAGATGTGTGGATGCGAGTCACTTCCCTGCCGAGTCAGCGTGATTAACCATAGATGTGTGGATGCGAGCCACTTCCCTGCCGAGTCAGCGTGATTAACCATAGATGTGTGGATGCGAGCCACTTCCCTGCCGAGTCAGCGTGATTAACCATAGATGTGTGGATGCGAGCCACTTCCCTGCCGAGTCAGCGTGATTAACCATAGATGTGTGGATGCGAGCCACTTCCCTGCCGAGTCAGCGTGATTAACCATAGATGTGTGGATGCGAGTCACTTCCCTGCCGAGTCAGTGTGATTAACCATAGATGTGTGGATGCGAGTCACTTCCCTGCCGAGTCAGCGTGATTAACCATAGATGTGTGGATGCGAGCCACTTCCCTGCCGAGTCAGCGTGATTAACCATAGATGTGTGGATGCGAGTCACTTCCCTGCCGAGTCAGCGTGATTAACCATAGATGTGTGGATGCGAGCCACTTCCCTGCCGAGTCAGCGTGATTAACCATAGATGTGTGGATGCGAGTCACTTCCCTGCCGAGTCAGCGTGATTAACCATAGATGTGTGGATGCGAGTCACTTCCCTGCCGAGTCAGCGTGATTAACCATAGATGTGTGGATGCGAGCCACTTCCCTGCCGAGTCAGCGTGATTAACCATAGATGTGTGGATGCGAGTCACTTCCCTGCCGAGTCAGCGTGATTAACCATAGATGTGTGGATGCGAGTCACTTCCCTGCCGAGTCAGTGTGATTAACCATAGATGTGTGGATGCGAGTCACTTCCCTGCCGAGTCAGCGTGATTAACCATAGATGTGTGGATGCGAGTCACTTCCCTGCCGAGTCAGTGTGATTAACCATAGATGTGTGGATGCGAGCCACTTCCCTGCCGAGTCAGCGTGATTAACCATAGATGTGTGGATGCGAGTCACTTCCCTGCCGAGTCAGCGTGATTAACCATAGATGTGTGGATGCGAGTCACTTCCCTGCCGAGTCAGCGTGATTAACCATAGATGTGTGGATGCGAGTCACTTCCCTGCCGAGTCAGCGTGATTAACCATAGATGTGTGGATGCGAGTCACTTCCCTGCCGAGTCAGCGTGATTAACCATAGATGTGTGGATGCGAGCCACTTCCCTGCCGAGTCAGCGTGATTAACCATAGATGTGTGGATGCGAGCCACTTCCCTGCCGAGTCAGTGTGATTAACCATAGATGTGTGGATGCGAGCCACTTCCCTGCCGAGTCAGCGTGATTAACCATAGATGTGTGGATGCGAGTCACTTCCCTGCCGAGTCAGCGTGATTAACCATAGATGTGTGGATGCGAGCCACTTCCCTGCCGAGTCAGCGTGATTAACCATAGATGTGTGGATGCAAGCCACTTCCCTGCCGAGTCAGCGTGATTAACCATAGATGTGTGGATGCGAGCCACTTCCCTGCCGAGTCAGCGTGATTAACCATAGATGTGTGGATGCGAGTCACTTCCCTGTCCAGTCAGTGTGATTAACCATAGATGTGTGGATGCGAGTCACTTCCCTGCCGAGTCAGCGTGATTAACCATAGATGTGTGCATGCGAGCCACTTCCCTGTCCAGTCAGTGTGATTAACCATAGATGTGTGGATGCGAGTCACTTCCCTGTCCAGTCAGTGTGATTAACCATAGATGTGTGGATGCGAGTCACTTCCCTGTCCAGTCAGTGTGATTAACCATAGATGTGTGGATGCGAGTCACTTCCCTGCCGAGTCAGTGTGATTAACCATAGATGTGTGGATGCGAGTCACTTCCCTGTCCAGTCAGTGTGATTAACCATAGATGTGTGGATGCGAGTCACTTCCCTGCCGAGTCAGCGTGATTAACCATAGATGTGTGGATGCGAGTCACTTCCCTGTCCAGTCAGTGTGATTAACCATAGATGTGTGCATGCGAGCCACTTCCCTGCCGAGTCAGTGTGATTAACCATAGATGTGTGGATGCGAGTCACTTCCCTGCCGAGTCAGCGTGATTAACCATAGATGTGTGGATGCGAGTCACTTCCCTGTCCAGTCAGTGTGATTAACCATAGATGTGTGCATGCGAGCCACTTCCCTGCCGAGTCAGCGTGATTAACCATAGATGTGTGCATGCGAGCCACTTCCCTGCCGAGTCAGCGTGATTAACCATAGATGTGTGGATGCGAGTCACTTCCCTGCCGAGTCAGTGTGATTAACCATAGATGTGTGGATGCGAGCCACTTCCCTGCCGAGTCAGCGTGATTAACCATAGATGTGTGGATGCGAGCCACTTCCCTGCCGAGTCAGCGTGATTAACCATAGATGTGTGGATGCGAGTCACTTCCCTGCCGAGTCAGCGTGATTAACCATAGATGTGTGGATGCGAGTCACTTCCCTGCCGAGTCAGTGTGATTAACCATAGATGTGTGGATGCGAGTCACTTCCCTGCCGAGTCAGCGTGATTAACCATAGATGTGTGGATGCGAGTCACTTCCCTGCCGAGTCAGTGTGATTAACCATAGATGTGTGGATGCGAGTCACTTCCCTGCCGAGTCAGCGTGATTAACCATAGATGTGTGGATGCGAGTCACTTCCCTGCCGAGTCAGCGTGATTATGGCCACCTGTGGCATCCTTTCAAAAGCAGTGCAATATAAAGGTAACAGGGAGCCATGAGATGCAGGCCAGGTCTTGTTTTTACTTCCTGTTCCTCAGCAGGAAGTCTGCCTGGGCTTGCTCTCGTAAATCTCCATGGCAGCCATGATGCCTATATATGTCCATCTTCCTCTTTGCACGGCAAAAAAATGAATTTCAGTCACGAGAGATCTTGAGAGATCTTATTTTGACGTTGTACTGTGTGTTGTTCCACTGCCCCGTTCATTCTTAGGTTAGGCCTATTGTAATCTCTCAACATTTAGGCATTTGAAATCAAATCAAATTTTATTAGTCACATGCGCTGAATACAACAGGTATAGACCTTACAGAGAAATGCTTATTTACAAGCCCCTAACCGACAGTGCAGTTTCAAAAAATACAGATAAGAAAAAGAGATAAAAGTAACAAGTAATTAAAGAGGAGCAGTAAAAAATAACAATATATACAGGGGGGTTCCGGTATAGAGTCAATGTGCAGGGGCACCGGTTAGTTGAGGTAGTATGTACATGTAGGTAGAGTTATTAAAGTGACTATGCACAGATGACAACAGAGAGTGGCAGTGGTGTGGAGAGGGAAGGACAATGCAAATAGTCTGGGTAGCCATTTGACTAGATGTTCAGGAGTCTTATGGCTTGGGGGTAGAAGCTGTTTAGAAGCCTCTTGGATCTAGACTTGGTGCTCCAGTACCGCTTGCCGTGCCGTAGCAGAGAGAACAGTCTATGACTAGGGTGGCTGGAGTCTTTGAACATTTTCAGGGCCTTCCTCTGACACCGCCTGGTATAGAGGTCCTGGATGGCAGGAAGCTTGGCCCTAGTGATGTAATGGGCCATTCGCACTACCCTCTGTAGTAGAGGTCGTGTTTTCATAACAATCGGTAATCGGCCTTTTTGAACGCCGATTATGGACGATTACATTGTGGTGCTTGTTCATTTACCATCGAATCACAGCCTACTTCAACTTCGCCAAATGGGTGATGATTTAACAAAAGCGCATTGCCTTTCTTAAAATCAATACACAGAAGTATATTTCTTTACAGCTGCATATTTAGTTAAAAGAAATTCATGTTAGCAGGCAATATTAACAAGGGAAATCGTGTCACTTCTCTTGCGTTTAGTGCAAGCAGAGTCAGGGTATATGCAACAGTTTGGGCCACCTGGCTCGTTGCAAACTGTGAACTAATTTGCCAGAATTTTACATAATTATGACTTAACATTGAAGGTTGTGCAATGTAACAGCAATATTTAGGTTGCCACCCATTCGATAAAATACGGAACGGTTCAGTATTTCACTGAAAGAATAAACGTTTTGTTTTCGAAATACTAGTTTCCGGATTTGACCTTATTAATGGCCAAAGGCTCGTATTTCTGTGTTTATTATATTATAGTTAAGTCTATGATTTGATATTTGATAGAGCAGTCTGACTGAGCGGTGGTAGGCAGCAGCAGGCTCGTAAACATTCATTCAAACAGCACTTTCCTGCGTTTGCCAGCAGCTCTTAACAATGCTTGAAGCACAGCGCTGTTTATGACTTCAAGCCTATCAATTCCCGAGATTAGGCTGGCAACACTAAAGTGCCTATACATGCAATAGTCAAAGGTATATGAAATAGAAATGGTACAGAGAGAAAAAGTCGACAAAACTTCTTAGCTGGGAATATTGAAGAACTGGGAATATTGAACCACCAGCTTTCATATGTTCTCATGTTCTGAATACTCATCTTCTTTTATTAGAAGAAAAAAACAAAACAAAACACTTATACAAAAACAACGACGAAAAACAGTCCTGTAAGGCTCACAGCTATACACGGAACAACTACCCACAAAACCCATGGAAAAAACACCCCAACTAAATAGGACCTTCAATTAGAGGCAACGAGGAACAGCTGCCTTCAATTGAAGGTCAGCCCAATAAACTAAACATAGAAATATAAGAACTAGAACAAACATAGAAATATATTAACATAGAAATTAACCCAAAAAAACCCGAAACACACAAAACAAACACACCCCTGCCACGTCCTGACCGACTACAATAACAAAATGACCCCTTTCCTGGTCAGGACGTGACAGTTTCACATATTGCACTTTTACTTTCTTCTCCAACTTTGTGTTTTTGCATTATTTAAACCAAATTGAACATGTTTCATGATTTATTTGAGACTAAATAGATTTTATTTATGTATTATATTAAGTTAAAATAAAAGTGTTCATTGTTCATTCAGTATTGTTGTAATTGTCATTATTACAAATATATATATTTTTTTTTTTTAAACGGCCGATTAATCGGTATCTGCTTTTTTTGGTCCTCCAATAATCAGTATCGGCTTTTTTTGGTCCTCCAATAATCAGTATCGGCGTTGAAAAATCATAAATCGGTCGACCTCTACTCTGTAGTGCCTTGCGGTCTGAGGCCGAGCAGTTGCCATACCAGGCAGTGACGCAACCAGTCAGGATGCTCTCGATGGTGCAGCTGTAGAACCTTTTGAGGATCTGAGGACCCATGACAAATCTTTTCAGTCTCCTGAGGGGGATAGGTTTTGTCGTGCCCACTTCATGACTGTCATGGTGTGCTTGGACCATGATAGTTTGTTGGTGATGTGGACACCAAGGAACTTGAAGCTCTCAACCTGCTCCACTGCAGCCCTGTCAATGAGAATGGGGGAGTGCTCAGTCCTCTTTCTCCTGTAGTCCACAATCATCTCCTTTGTCTTGATCACGTTGAGGGAGAGCTTGTCCATCCCCATTCCACCCCCATTGTCCACCCCCATTCCACCCCCATTCAAAATAAATACCCTGAATACAATGACCAAAGCACTAACAAAATGATATCATATTTCATTATGTACAAGCCTCATTTGAGAGAGAGGTAGCGAGGGGGGAGGCAGAAAGAGAGTAAGGGGAGGCAGAGCGAGAGGAGAGAGAGAGACAGAGAGGAGAGAGCGAGAGCGAGAGCGAGAGAGACAGACAGGCAGAAAGGCAGGCTGAAAGGCAGGCAGAAAGGTAGGCAGAAAGGCAGGAAGAAAGGCAGGAAGAAAGGCAGGCTGAAAGGCAGGCTGAAAGGCAGGCAGAAAGGCAGGCAAAGAGAGAGAAGTAGGCCTAATTGTAATGACTACTTATAGCCAGCCGTTTAATCATAATCTGTGACACTGTCACTCAAGTTGTCTCTTCTAGACTGTGTTGCTTCTCAATATCATGACTGTTTTCCGTTCAGAAAAAACTCACAGTAATTTAGAAGTTAACACTGCTGTGCACTGTGCAGAATAGTCAGGATACAACATCTAGGTCTTCATTACCCACATATGGATGAGCCATATCTCTCTAGAACATCCCAGACAGCTACCTACCTACTGGCTCAAATAGCCGAACAATCAGCCTGTTACCAAACCTTTGTAAACTTTGGGGGAAATGGTCTTTGGCCAGAATCAATACTAATAGTAAACAAATTGACAACAGATTTTCAGCTTATAGGGAAGGACATTGAACAAGCACAGCACTTACACAAATGACTGATGATAATAAGAAGATTATGAGGGCTGTTTGGTAGACTTCAGCACAGCTTTTGAAATTATCAATGTTTTCATTTATTTTACTAGGCAAATCAGTTATGAACAAATTCTTATTTTCAATGATGGCTTAGGAACAGTGGGTTAACTGCCTTGTTCAGGGGCAGAACAACAGATTTTTACCATTTACACCCCCTGCTATTTTGTGGATGAAGAGTTCCCTGTCTAACAGAACACAGAGGGTGTTCTTTAATGGAAGCCTCTCCAACATAGTCAAGTTAGAAGCAGGAATTCCCCAGGGCAGCTGTCTAGGCCCCTTACTTTTTCAATCTTAGCTAACGACATGCTTTGAGTAAAGCCAGTGTGTCTATGTATGCGGATGACTCAACACTATACACGTCAGCTACTACAGCAACCAAAATGACTGCAACACTTAACAAAGAGCTGCAGTTAGTTTCAGAATGGGTGGCAAGGAATAAGTTAGTCCTAAATATTTCTAAACTAAAAGCATTGTATTTGGAACAAATCATTCACTAAACCCTAAATCTTGTAATGAATAATGTGAGAATTTAGCAAGTTGAGGTGACTAAACTGCTTGGAGTAACCCTGGATTGTAAACTGTCATGGTCAAAACATATTGATACAACAGTAGCTAAATTGGGGAGAAGTCTGTCCATAATAAAGCGCTGCTCTGCCTTCTTACCAGCACTATCAACAAGGCAGGTCCTACAGGCTCTAGTTGTCGCCCCTAGACTACTGTTCAGTCGTGTGGTCAGGTGCCACAAAGAGGGACTTAGGAAAATTGCAAATGGCTCAGAACAGGGCAGCACGGCTGGCCCTTGGATGTACACAGAAAGCTAACATTAATAATATGCATGTCAATCTCTCATGGCTCAAAGTGGAGGAGAGATTGACTTAATCCCCCTACCTGTTTTTGTAAGAAGTGTTGACAACCTGAATGCACCGAGCTGTCTGTTTAAACTACTAGCACACAGCTCAGACACCCATGCATACCCCACAAGACATACCACCAGAGGTCTCTTCACAGTCCCCAAGTCCAGAACAGACTATGGGAGGCGCACAGTCTACATAGAGCCTTGACTACATGGAACTCTATTCCACATCAAGTAACTCATACAAGCAGTAAAATAAAAAATAATTTAAAAAAGAGAAATATACACCTTATGGAACAGCGGGGACTGTGAAGCAACACAAACATAAGCAGACACATGCATGCACATGTAACAGTGTAGGTTCCGTCCCTCTCTTCGCCCCAACCCGGGCTTGAACCAGGGACCCTTGCACACATCAACAACTGACACCCACCGAAGCATCGTTACCCATCGCGCCACAGAAGCCACGGCCCTTGCAACGCAAGGGGAAACCCTACTTCAAGTCTCAGAGCGAGTGACGTCACTGATTGAAACGCTATTAGCGCACACCACCGCTAACTAACTAGCCATTTCACATCGGTTACACTCACCCCCCCTTTGACCTCCTCCTTTTCCACAGCAACCAATGATCCGGGTCAACAGCATCAATGTAACAGTGTAGATTCCGTCCCTCTCTTCGCCCCAACCCGGGCTCAAACCAGGGACCCTTGCACACATCAACAACTGACACCCACTGAAGCATCGTTACCCATCGCGCCACAAGAGCCACAGCCCTTGCAACGCAAGGGGAAACCCTACTTCAAGTCTCAGAGCGAGTGACGTCACTGATTGAAACGCTATTAGCGCGCACCACCGCTAACTAACTAGCCATTTCACATCGGTTACACACACACACACACAATAACATATGCACTATACACACGTACACATGGATTTTGTGTTGTAGACATGTGGTAGTAGAGTAGGGGCCTGAGGGCAAACACTTAATGTATTGTGAAATTTGTTGTAAATGTATTGTAATGTTTTTAAAATTGTATAACTGCCTTCATTTTGCTGCACCCCAGGAAGAGTAATGGGGATCCATAATACATTTAAATACAAATACAGCCTATTCAAGAGTTGGAGAGGATGTCACTAATTGTAGGTCATAACTCGACCGAACACTTCACAGTGCCAAGTGCATTCACAAACCATTGTCATGACGTTGGCCTCTTTGGGTACAGGGCTATCAGTTGACCCCCTCCCCTTTGTACCATCACCCAACCTACCTTCCCCCCAACCCAGGGTTGTAAAAACTCTTAAGAGGAGAATCTCCTACCCCATGTTTCATAGAGAGACAAAGGAAATTCTTCCAACTCATAGAATTGGAGAACCGAGCGACATGTGTGTTCTGGAGAAGATATGGAAGATTGGTGAAGACTCCAGCAACGAACTGGTCCGCTTGGTACAATTTTGTGATACTCAGAAGAGACAATATAGCCATATTACCATAAAACTGTTTATATGATAGCCTCAGCGATGAGACTGAATCCACATGGTTGTATAAAATGTATTAATAAGGATAAAGCTATTTGTAATACATTGAGATGCTATGTACTGATGTTAATGTGATAGAATTGTATTTCTGTAACCAAGTCTAACTCAGTCATAGGCACGCCCCCAGGGACACAGACAGGACCAGGCGTCATTTGACAAGCCTGTTCTATGGGCACTATAAAACACCCCCTGATTTACATTTCTACAGACCAGGCCTCCACTCCATTGTGAGTTTGGCCCATAGGTTTGACCAGCCAAGTACTCTACTGAAAGTGAACAATACCACGTGGTTAACTTTTAGACTATTGATACCGACAGAATAAGAACAAGTCTTTGATATTAATTATTAGTCTGCAGCTAAGTAAATTATATCATTGAACGCGAAGACCAACGAAACAACCATTCGATGACGACATTAATGAATGTCGCTTTGAAAGATCCATTCTAACCGAGAGAGAGACTCTCCATCAGAACTACTCTCCAACAAGAATCAGAACGACACACTGAGCGTAAATATATATTGATTGCAATTGTTCCCGAATGAGTGAGCCTTCAATTGTCAATTGTTAATATTAATGAACTCTGTGTAACTTCTCAGCCGACCGTTTATGACCCATTGTCTAACAGACCAGCCATGCTTGTTAGCCAGTAGGGCACATTCCTCTACCAATCCTTTGTGACGATAATTACTGTTTGTATGTTTTCTGTTAATTACTTAGTGTAGTAAATAAATGATTTTAAGACAATTGATGTATGGATGATTTTAGTAAAGACTGGGTTCGTGCAGATACAACAATTTACGACGTTTTGGAATGAGACTGGACGCAAGGTAAAATACACCATTGAAACTAGAAGATAATCGGCCTATACTATAATAGAATATTATAGTACAGGAAAGTTATATTAGGAAAATTATAGTTTTGTAATCTGAATATTCTCCTTGGTGCCCCGATCTCCTAGGTAATTACAATTAAACGATTAATCAGTTTAGTCGTGTGATAATAATTACAGGGAGCTAATTGATAAACATATCTTCCGTTTAATGGTACCCAAAGACACGACACCATAAATATGAAATAACCGCTATAAAAGATTGTTATTCATTTGATGATTCCAAGCATGGCATCATTTATATGGGAGTGAAATTACATTTATCACACAACTTCTGTTACACATTGCCAGATGTTAATCTGGTGATAGGACTACCATTGACAGATGTTAATCTGGTGATAGGACTACCATTGACAGATGTTAATCTGGTGATAGGTCTACCATTGACAGATGTTAATCTGGTGATAGGACTACCATTGACAGATGTTAATCTGGTGATAGGACTACCATTGACAGATGTTAATCTGGTGATAGGACTACCATTGACAGATGTTAATCTGGTGATAGGTCTACCATTGACAGATGTTAATCTGGTGATAGGACTACCATTGCCAGATGTTAATCTGGTGATAGGACTACCATTGACAGATGTTAATCTGGTGATAGGACTACCATTGACAGATGTTAATCTGGTGATAGGACTACCATTGACAGATGTTAATCTGGTGATAGGACTACCATTGACAGATGTTAATCTGGTGATAGGACTACCATTGCCAGATGTTAATCTGGTGATAGGACTACCATTGACAGATGTTAATCTGGTGATAGGTCTACCATTGCCAGATGTTAATCTGGTGATAGGTCTACCATTGCCAGATGTTAATCTGGTGATAGGACTACCATTGCCAGATGTTAATCTGGTGATAGGACTACCATTGACAGATGTTAATCTGGTGATAGGACTACCATTGACAGATGTTATTCTGGTGATAGGTCTACCATTGCCAGATGTTAATCTGGTGATAGGACTACCATTGACAGATGTTAATCTGGTGATAGGACTACCATTGCCAGATGTTAATCTGGTGATAGGACTACCATTGCCAGATGTTAATCTGGTGATAGGACTACCATTGCCAGATGTTAATCTGGTGATAGGACTACCATTGCCAGATGTTAATCTGGTGATAGGACTACCATTGCCAGATGTTAATCTGGTGATAGGTCTACCATTGACAGATGTTAATCTGGTGATAGGACTACCATTGCCAGATGTTAATCTGGTGATAGGACTACTATTGACAGATGTTAATCTGGTGATAGGTCTACCATTGACAGATGTTAATCTGGTGATAGGACTACCATTGCCAGATGTTAATCTGGTGATAGGACTACTATTGACAGATGTTAATCTGGTGATAGGACTACCATTGACAGATGTTATTCTGGTGATAGGTCTACCATTGCCAGATGTTAATCTGGTGATAGGACTACCATTGACAGATGTTAATCTGGTGATAGGACTACCATTGCCAGATGTTAATCTGGTGATAGGACTACCATTGCCAGATGTTAATCTGGTGATAGGACTACCATTGACAGATGTTAATCTGGTGATAGGACTACCATTGCCAGATGTTAATCTGGTGATAGGACTACCATTGACAGATGTTAATCTGGTGATAGGACTACCATTGACAGATGTTAATCTGGTGATAGGTCTACCATTGACAGATGTTAATCTGGTGATAGGACTACCATTGACAGATGTTAATCTGGTGATAGGACTACCATTGACAGATGTTAATCTGGTGATAGGACTACCATTGACAGATGTTAATCTGGTGATAGGACTACCATTGCCAGATGTTAATCTGGTGATAGGACTACCATTGACAGATGTTAATCTGGTGATAGGTCTACCATTGCCAGATGTTAATCTGGTGATAGGACTACCATTGACAGATGTTAATCTGGTGATAGGACTACCATTGCCAGATGTTAATCTGGTGATAGGACTACCATTGCCAGATGTTAATCTGGTGATAGGACTACCATTGCCAGATGTTAATCTGGTGATAGGACTACCATTGACAGATGTTAATCTGGTGATAGGACTACCATTGACAGATGTTAATCTGGTGATAGGACTACCATTGACAGGCGGATGCATCCTGCAAACCAAGGTTGGCTCCTGGTAGGCTATAAAGTATGGAGACCGACAGACGAAACACCTCTGGTCAGTTACCAGTTCCCGGTAGATATTTCGTGCTTTGTATGCTCTCCCTTTACAAATGGACTCGCACAGCTGTCCATGTCGCCCTGAAGTCCGTAAGCCTACAGTAGGTTAGTAGATATGGGCCAGTACTACATGTCCGTAGCCTACAGTAGGTTAGTAGATATGGGCCAGTACTACATGTGTGTAGCCTACAACACTGGCCAGACCATACACACAACGGTTGAAACGATGCCAAATGCACGACATGGCTGTACACTGTATAGTAATAATGTGACATAGCCTACCTGTGAAATGTTGCAGCGTCGTGCCTTGCACCCAGAGGCTCAGCACTTGCTGCACTGATAAATTGACAGAAAAATCCCTGTTCATGTTTCTGTCGCCGCCGCGGCCGGGGTTCGCACCCCTCTTTGTCAAATGGCTGTACGTGGCTTTTGACGAAGACATCGAGGAGACCGGGGTGGCATGAGCTCGGAGGCTTTATCCCCCGGCGCGCACCCCTCTACCGGTGCCTCTGTTTCGGCTTGACGTTGTTCATTTCCGCGCGGGGAAGGAAAGGGCCAACGGCTAGTCTACTCGTGCTCGTTCTCGGACGCAGCGGCGGATTTTTGGAGGCCATGATGAGGATGGGATGGCAGCGCGAGAGAGCATAGCGCACACGGAGGTGTGGTCCTACATCAGCCCGTCTCTCTACATTACCCTTAAAGGGGCCGCCACCGGATAAAGTGGACTGTACGCTAAACCGACGAGTTACCGTTATGATATTGTAGCCCTTTATGAATGGTAAACAAAATATGAGTAATCAGTAGAGTAGTGTTTACGCTGAAAACGTGCGTAATCATGTGGCACATGTGGGCGTAGTTGAGCGGTAAAATTGTGAAAATCAGTGAGGGGACTATTGGCTGTAGTATGCTGCATATATTTACTAGGAAAAAAATGATGCGTTTTTGTATTGCAGGGCGTTGTCTGTGACGTCTCATCGTTGCCGTTACTGTCCATGGTGCTGATTTGCTCCCAGTTGAGTCAATCCTAAAACGCCTGATAAAAGTGGAGGTGCGTAATATCAATAAGAGATATCATATTCAGCGGATCATATTCTCTATTACCATCATCTGAGTCAATATTAAAATCATCGTTCGGGAATTTATCAGAGAGAGATGTATAAGCTAACATTCCAGAACCAATGATTTCTGCTTTCAAGGCAGATGACAAGTCTGAAAGCTTCCACCCTACTTTGTATTTGTTTATTCATCAGGGATCCGAACAGCACAACGAGGAACCAGAGCGAGCTATAGAGCTGCTCCTCCTATGTGGTCCTTTCAACAAATACATTTTAGGAATTAGATCCATGCGTAGCATGTTTTGTATTTCACATCAGGTTGGTGGTGAGACTTTTCACAGTATCATTAATAAACAAGAAATAACTTAGAATTTGTCATGTGAATTCCAGCATTTATATATATATATATATATATATATATATATATAGTTTTACACACCTACTCATTCAAGGATTTTTCTTTATTTGTACTATTTTCTACATTGTAGAGCGTTGGGCCAGTAACTGAAAAGTTGCTAGATCAAATCCCCGAGCTGACATGGTAAAAATCTGTCGTTCTGCCCCTGAACAAGGCAGTTAACCCACTGTTCCTAGGCTGTCATTGTAAATAAGAATTTGTTCTTAACTGGCTTGCCTAGTTAAATAAAACAAATTACAGTTTTGCACACTCTTGGTATTCTCTCAACCAGCTTCATGAGTTAGTCACCTGGAATGCATTTCAATTAACAGGTGTGCCTTGTTAAAAGTTAATTTGTGGAATTTATTTCCTTCTTAATGCATTTGAGCCAATCAGTTGTGTTGTGACAAGGTAGGGGTGGTATACAGAAGATAGCCATATTTGGTAAAAGACCAAGTCCATATTATGGCAAGAACAGGTCAAATAAGCAAAGAGAAACTAATAAATGCTTCACAGAGTTCAAGTCACAGACACATCACAACATCAACCGTTCAGAGAAGATTGCGTGAATCAGGCCTTGATGGCTGCTTTTCCTTCACTCTGCTTCACTCCAACTCATCCCAAAACATCTCAGTTGGGTTGAGGTCGGGTGATTCTGGAGACCAGGTCATCTGATGCAGCACTCCATCCCATTCCTTGGTCAAATAGCCCTTACACAGCCTGGAGGTGTGTTTTGGGTTAGAAAGAGGAGAGACAGAGAGGAGAACGAGAGGAGAAAAAAACGCGAGAGAGAACAAAAGGAGAGAGAGAGAGAGAGAGAAAGAGAGGAAGAGGGAGCGAGAGGGGGGAGTGAGAGAGGGAGAGAGAGAGGTGTTATGATCTCTGAATGATCTGGAACAAATTTCTAAGGGAGCAGTATTTTCAGATACTGTGCCAGTTCAAAAGGTATCAAAATGAAGAAGCAGCATCTGACATCTGAGGAGGATACCTTCAACATTATGTCAGGAGGATAACTTCAACATTATGTCAGGAGGATAACTTCAACATTATGTCAGGAGGATAACTTCAACATCATGTCAGGAGGATAACTTCAACATTATGTCAGGAGGATAACTTCAACATTATGTCAGGAGGATACCTTCAACATTATGTCAGGAGTATAACTTCAACATTATGTCAGGAGTATAACTTCAACATTATGTCAGGAGTATAACTTCAACATTATGTCAGGAGGATACCTTCAACATTATGTCAGGAGGATACCTTCAACATTATGTCAGGAGGATACCTTCAACATTATGTCAGGAGTATAACTTCAACATTATGTCAGGAGGATACCTTCAACATTATGTCAGGAGTATAACTTCAACATTATGTCAGGAGGATACCTTCAACATTATGTCAGGAGGATAACTTCAACATTATGTCAGGAGGATACCTTCAACATTATGTCAGGAGGATACCTTCAACATTATGTCAGGAATGCGCAGTGAGGTGAACGACCTGAATGTGATTTGGGAGATGGAATGCTATGTCAATCAAAAGAGGATCACTTAGGGTCTGATTTACTAAGCCTTTGCACCTGTTATTTTCAGAATACAATAAAGATGAAAAAATACATCTTTACTTTTTACACTTGATCTGATTCTCAAGATGTGATTCCTTTTCTTGTTTCTTGTGCTCTGCCTTTTAATAAGTTAGATTTATTTTAGAAATGAACAGGTGCAAACTTTGATATACTAACACTTGACCTGGTCTTCAGTCTAAATTCCAAACAGCCTTGGCATCATAGCAAAATATATCGTTTTTACAATAAAGAGACGTTTACCTTCTAGGTTTGATCGTTTCACTCTTTGAGGCTCTATTCTGACCACATACAGATCCATAAAGCTGTGAAAGTAGCAGGAAGTTGTAGTGTGACTGTGTTAAAGCTCTTCTATGGACACATTTTGGCTTCTTGAACCCTAAGTTTCTTTGTCGCGGTTGGGTGGTTTTGCTTTGAAGCTGCGTTGTCTTTCATCCCGCACTGTAAACCAATCATCTGCCCCCAACAGTTATCCTTTGTGAACTTGGCTCATTAAGAGACAAATCATACCAGACTACTCTCACGCAGTGGAGGCTCCTCAGAGGAGGAAGGGGAGGACCATCCTCCTCAGTGAATTTCAGAAAAATAAAATTGTATAACATTAAAAGGTTATCCTTTTTAAACTATAGTAAATATAATCACGTCACCAAATAATTGATTAAAACACACTATTTTGCAATGAAGGTCTACAGTAGCCTCACCAGCACTCTGTAGGGTAGCACCATTGTGTAGCTGGAGGACAGCTAGTTTCCGTCCTCCTCTGAGTACACTGACTTCAATACAAAACCTAGGAGGCTCATTGTTCTCACCCCCATTCCATAGACTTACACATTAATTATGACAACTTCCGGAGGACCTCCTCTAACCTATCAGAGCTCTTGCAGCATGAACTGACATGTTGTCCACCCAATCAAAGGTTCAGAGAATAAATCTAGTACTGAAAGCATAAGCTACAGAAATCTAGCACTGCAGAACATAAAATGTGTAGTTGAACAGTTTTGAACAAATTAATTTCTTCCAAATAGAGAGAGAGAGAAATAGAGAGAGAGAGAAATGTTGTCATTTTCTTCACTTTCAGTTTCACTTACTTAGCTAGCAATTGCAGCTAGCTTGTTTAGCCTACTGAAACACCCTGCTCAAACAGAGGGATGCTATGTTAGCTAGCTGGGTATGACTTTCCAACACAACACTGGAACTCTTCCAAGTCAAGGTAAGCTTTTGGTTTTACAAATGTATTGCCACTGGGTCCCGCCGGTGTAACTGCTTACTAACTATACACTGTAATGTTACTGCATGTTTGTAGCGGGTTTACTAGCGCGATAGTTCTATTAGCTATGCTGACTATGATGTTACTTTAGCTAATGAGGTGACAACGATGTAGGCGGTGTGTAAAAATTTGGCTTGGAAAGGTTTTTATTGCCTGGTCACATACAGCTGATGTGTTGTTCATTTAAGTCCACAAGCGAAGGGAAAAGGTGAGAGGAGGAGAGTGCATAGATGCGAGAAGGAATATAACGTGGCTGCTATGAAAATTAACTGTGTTTATGCGTGATCAGGGGTGTATTCATTTCGACGATTCTGTTGAAAAATGTTTCGCAAACGGAAGCAAACGGAACAAAACGGGGATACACATTCCTGAATTTGTTCAATAGAAACTCTCGTATGCAGATGTTGGACAAATGATAGGGAAAATTTGTAGTAGCCTAAACCTATCGATGTTACATTGAACTGGGTGAATGGAATATGAATGAGAGTCATCCGATATGCTGTAATAGAAATAAGGACATGCTCATGAAAAAACAAATCATCCTCCCTCATCTTAAATGGCACCGACAGCCACTGTCTCACAGACAATGGAGGATGGTATAAAGAATCACAGGACGGGTTTCCCTATTGTTCTGGTCTGTGATATCAGGTATTGAAATAGATACGCATTGGATTGCAGGGTGTATCTGACTTCCATAACAATTTGTGAGGAATTCAACTGTGGTAGATGACTGGGAGTGAAGGGAAGTTTTGCTCCATCCCACCTGTCAACTGAAATAGAGGGTCCTGTGTTTAGGTCAACTGAATTTGAGGGTCCTGTGTTTAGGTCAACTGAAATGGAGGGTCCTGTGTTTAGGTCAACTGAAATGGAGGGTCCTGTTCTTTAGGTCAACTGAATTGGAGTGTCCTGTGTTTAGGTCAACTGAAATGGAGGGTCCTGTGTTTAGGTCAACTGAAATGGAGGGTCCCGTGTTTAGGTCAACTGAAATGGAGGGTCCTGTGTTTAGGTCAACTGAAATGGAGGGTCCCGTGTAAGGTCAACTGAATTGGTAGGTCCTGTGTTTAGGTCAACTGAATTGGAAGGTCCTGTGTAAGGTAAATTGAAGTGGGGTGTAGACTAGATAGTGTAATTCGGGGGGGTGATAGTCTGTAGATGAAGAGATGGCCATTCAGAGTGGTAAAGCCACACCCACCCTCTGGGCAGTTTAGGTCAGGTTAGTGGTATGAAAGAGCTCTTTGACTCGTTCCCACTGGTCTGTCTGCATACATATGATACCCAACTCTCTCTGTACGGTGTGAACACGTCAATGGATATCAGTCATATGATCTAATATGATCTGTGCGAATCCAAAAGAAAAAAGGATTTGCTCTGTAATTTGTCCAGATCAAATGCACTGGTACTTTGTTGTGCTTGCCTGGTTTGACAGTGTTGATCATAACATTGCATATTCATCATCTTCATTATTATAATGTTTTGATGTTTATTTTTTAAGGTCAGAAGATTTAATCTCTGTTTTTGTGATTTAAAAAATGATCTGTAAGATAATTTGCATATCAAATACGACCAGCCCGTGTTCTTGTTTAGAAAATGGGATTTAATGAAGCTGTGGCTGAATACAAAACAAAGGTCACATAGAAATATGTCAGGGCAATATTTAATGAGTCCCGACCTAAAGGCCAACTGCCAGATTAAAATGTAAAATGTACCTTTTGAAAAAGAGCCCTTGCCTTGTAGCTGAACTGCAAGCTTCTGTTGTTGACATATTTAGCCACCAGGTGGACTCCTACTCCAGTCTTCATGTATTTCCCTGCTGTAGTTTTCCACAGTCTTTCAATTCAATCCCATTCTTGCTTTTATGCTTTTTGTGTGACTCCACCAAGAGGTTAGACGAAAAATTTAGACACTTTATTTTGCTGTCTTTATTTGTTTGTGCACATTGCAGCACATCAATAACAAGTACTGTAGGCTTATACAACAATGCAACATTCTCAAAACTAGGAACACTGAACAATTTGAGTTCACATTGAGTAAAAGCCTTCTAGATGTATAGTAAACCATTAAAGGATTTATCTTGTTGAATAAATATATCCTCTGTAAAGGATTAAGAGGGAGCTTCCCCATTTAAAAACTCTCCGGTGTGATTTGTTCTGAAACAGGGGGATTGTGGTCCAACCTGAAAAGTCACAGCCTCGGGTGCTGTGCAGACCTGCATTCTGGACACTTTTATATGATGTCCCTTTGATCTCTTCCATTGTGAATCCCTTTGTTTTTCCTGTGTAATTGAATCTGCAAGGTGAGACATCGCCCCAAAACACTTTCACTCACACTCACCTATTCATATATGGTGCTTCTCTCTCTCTCTCTCTCTCTCTCTCTCTCTCTCTCTCTCTCTCTCTCTCTCTCTCTCTACTCTCTCATCTCTCTCTTTCTCCCTCTCTCTCTCTCTCTCTCTCTCTCTCTCTCTCTCTCTCTCTCTCTCTCTCTACTCTCTCATCTCTCTCTTTCTCCCTCTCTCTCTCTCTCTCTACTCTCATCTCTCTTCTCTCATATCTCTTTCTTTTTTCTCTCTCTCTCTGTTTTTCTCTCTTACATGTTTCGACTCACCTATTCATATATTGATGCTTCTATCTTTCTCTCTCGCTCTCTCTCTCTTCCCCCCCCTTCTTTCACTCTAGGCAGACAGCCTTTGTACAGGTGAGTCATCGGCAGAGGCTTTATCTGGTTAGGATCCCTGTCACAGGACGTTACCTTAACTGGAACCAACCTTCTGAAGAGGACGAGTCAACATCTGTGTCCCAAATCCTTATATAGTGCCCTACTTTTGACCAGGTCCCACAGGACTCTGGTCAAAAGTAGTGCACTATGCAGAAATAGGGTGTAATTTGGGACTCAGAGCCAAGATGCTTTTTCGTCTATCAAAGCAAGACGTACTGTACTGTACACCCATTTTTTTATTTGTTTTCCTGATCTATCGAATGAAAGGTAAAACAAGCAACACATTGAACTGGTTGATTGTTTTATGTGACTGGGGGAAGGAAGACATTATGCCATTAGCCTGGTCCTAGATCTGTTTGTTGTGTCTCGCCAACCGCTGTGGTGATTGTTTAAAAGGAAATCGCTAGACAGAACAAAAAGACCTGGGACTAGACTAAGAGGACACAAAGAAAAAGCAAAACAGAGTTCTTTCAGTCAGGAGTTTCTTTTGTGTGGAGAATGGCCAGATAGCCAGCTACAGAAGACTCCCTAGCATTGTGACGCTGCTGCTCACCTTTGATGATTTCCAAAGGCAGCTGTCCATGAGTTCCCCACTGTAAATCCCAGGTCGAGGTTGAATAGTGTTTGATGTGGTGATCTACTTTATGTCTTACTGAGGGAGCAAATCATATCTGTACCACCTGAACTCTCTTTGGCTCCTGTATGAAAGTAAGCACCTGCCTCAGAGAAGCCAGCGCTTGAATCTATACTCACACCTGCCACTGACAAAGACTCTAGGCCCCAGGATAACCCAGGATGCATTGGGAAAATCACATGACCTGCCCTTTATTTGTCCCCCACTCTATCAAAACCCTTCATCTAATATACATCTATGGCTCTGTTTTAGACAGGGACAGTACATGTTTCTTCATTACAGACGTGTATTCCCTGTTGGTTTAAATGTGATTACGAGTGGTTCATCCTTGCAACCCACTGGAAAAATCCTGTGGGAAGACCACCTATGATGTTCTGTCCTATATGTAATGATAAGGCAGATAAACTCCAATAAAGTGGATAAGTTGATCAGTTCAGTGACAGTGGCTGGTAGAATACTGGGTGTGTGTATGATTAGCGGGATTCAGTTCCTGTGAGGGCTCACATCAAAAAGAGTCCCCCCACCGCTGACAACATCCGTCCACTGTGTGGAACCTTAATTCCACTCCCAGGTCCAGCTTCAGGCATTCTGATGTCCCCAATGAAAGGAAACAAAGTCCTAGGTACTATACTTGTTGTGCTAGGACCTAAGACTATGGCATGCATCAGATATAATTCATTATCTGAGTACAGAGAGGCTTTTCATGTCCCAACGTTTGTCAATCTGTCATTGGGGGAATTGTTCACGTGAGATTTTTACAGGAGGCATTACCTTGAAAAGTCAATCACAATCAGTGTCAAGGAAATAAGGGCCATTGCATTCTTTGTGCCTCTGCCATTTAAGATTGAAATTGAATTACTTTATAACCCAAATTGTTTTATGGCCTGATATGGCACACATCTTCAATGCAATGTCTAGCGATTTTTACGGCTTAGGTTTGATTTAATCTGATGTAATCTAATTTAATGGTTCACTTGGTAAACCTAAAACAGAGGCAGGAACTCAGTTTCATTTAGACTAGCTAGACCTACAAAAAAGGGGGATTGGTGGTAGGAGGAAGGACTGGGGCCCCAGGCTAAAGGTATGTGGGGATTGTAAACCAGCTAGAGGCAGGACTTCCCAGAAACATTAAAGTTTCCACCTTTTGACTCAATCCTCCCGAAATAAGCCCGGCTAGCCCAAGGCAAAGTCATCCAGTCGTAACTCGTATCCGGCCTATCAGCGTCTAGGATCTGGGGTAAGGCAGACTCAGGAGGAGGACACAGTGTCCCACATGAGTTGCAGTGTATACAGACACTAGCAGCATCTCAAATGGCACCCTATTCCCTATATAGTGCACTACTTTTGACCAGAGCATACATAGGGAGTAGGGTGCAATTTGGGACGAAGCCACTATCATGTCAGTAAAGTCCACGTAGAAAATAAAAGATTTGTATGTGAGTTAGTGGACTGTATCATTTTAACGCAGGTGGTGCTTAGAGAAAATGAAACCGAACCATTGAATACCCTTAGATGTAATATTCTGTTTCTCTCAATTGCCAACAGATAACATCTAAATTACAAGACAAGACCAGTCAAGAGCCTCACAGCCTCTATGTTAGCTACCATCAACGATACAGATCAATGATGCATAGATGCCAAAACATCAAAACAGAACTGAGACAGTCGGTCAGTGCATCAAAGCTGAACTGAGACAGTCAGTCAGTGTATCAAAGCAGAACTGAGACAGTCAGTCAGTGCATCAAAGCAGAACTGAGACAGTCAGTGAACAGTGTATCAAAGCAGAACTGAGGCAGTCAGTCAGTGAACAGTGTATCAAAGCAGAACTGAGACAGTCGGTCAGTGCATCAAAGCAGAACTGAGACAGTCAGTCAGTGAACAGTGTATCAAAGCAGAACTGAGACAGTCAGTCAGTGCATCAAAGCAGAACTGAGACAGTCAGTCAGTGAACAGTGTATCAAAGCAGAACTGAGACAGTCAGTCAGTGAACAGTGCATCAAAGCAGAACTGAGACAGTCAGTCAGTGAACAGTGTATCAAAGCAGAACTGAGACAGTCAGTCAGTGAACAGTGTATCAAAGCAGAACTGAGACAGACGGTCAGTGCATCAAAGCAGAACTGAGACAGTCAGTCAGTGTATCAAAGCAGAACTGAGACAGTCAGTCAGTGAACAGTGTATCAAAGCAGAACTGAGACAGTCGGTCAGTGTATCAAAGCAGAACTAAGACAGTCAGTCAGTGGTCAGTGTATCAAAGCAGAATTGAGACAGTCGGTCAGTGTATCAAAGCAGAACTGAGACAGTCGGTCAGTGTATCAAAGCAGAACTGAGACAGTCAGTCAGTGGTCAGTGTATCAAAGCAGAATTGAGACAGTCGGTCAGTGTATCAAAGCAGAACTGAGACAGTCGGTCAGTGAACAGTGTATCAAAGCAGAACTGAGACAGTCGGTCAGTGAACAGTGTATCAAAGCAGAACTGAGACAGTCAGTCAGTGAACAGTGTATCAAAGCAGAACTGAGACAGTCAGTCAGTGTATCAAAGCAGAACTGAGACAGTCAGTCAGTGTATCAAAGCAGAACTGAGACAGTCGGTCAGTGAACAGTGTATCAAAGCAGAACTGAGACAGTCGGTCAGTGAACGATGTGTCATTAGTCTTATCAGGTCTACCGTGAGCTAGAAGGATGTGCTGCAGATTCCGCCTGGTGCCACATAGACTAAACCAATTGATCAAAAGTAGTGCATGAAATAGTCAAGTATGTGTGACCACGTTTTAACTTCTTAATCTCACTGTATTTAGGATGCAGGAACAGAGGCACTTTACTGTCTGTCTGGACACAATCAGCTCATTGGTCTCTATGGCAACTCTAGTAGATGATGCCTCCTCACTGATAAGATCAGAGTGATTCTCTAGATTCGTGTCAGAGATCACTTCCTGTCTTTGACAAAATCCCCCACAAAGTGGAGTTTCCTGTATCTGTAGATGAGTAAATTTCCTAGTACACACTGTCATAGAACAAACTTTTTATGTAAGTGTGTACTTTGTAGTACACAGACATTTCATAGTACACCTCTACTCTTTATGTGAATGTGTAGGTCTGCTGTGACCGCATAGGCTCTGTTCGTACAGTAAAATATGTGGGTGTATACATACTGTACGTATGAAATAATGTCTGTGAGACATCCTAATATTTAGACTCAGTAGGCTCTTACAGTGTCTGAATGCATGGAAACATTAAGGCTGAGTGAATCACTCTAGAAGTTGGCACCAGTTGGACCGTCAGACTAAACAAAGGCTCTGCGGGTTGGGACTCTGATGTCATTTCTATGATGCCATAGTAATTTCAGGCAGGTTGGGACTCTGATGTCATTTCTATGAAGCCATAGTAATTTCAGGCAGGTTGGGACTCTGATGTCATTTCTATAGAGCCGTAGCATTTTCCATGCCCTTTCTCTATTCATGTGCACTCTCCTATTCATTTTCCACAACATGCCACCTATAGCGCCAACATGCAGTACGGGACTATGAAACTATACAGGACAGTGCCGTAGCACAACATGCCACCTATAGCGCCAACATGCAGTACGGGACTATGAAACTATACAGGACAGTGCCGTAGCACAACATGCCACCTATAGCGCCAACATGCAGTACGGGACTATGAAACTATACAGGACAGTGCCGTAGCACAACATGCCACCTATAGCGCCAACATGCAGTACGGGACTATGAAACTATACAGGACAGTGCCATAGCACAACATGCCACCTATAGCGCCAACATGCAGTACGGGACTATGAAACTATACAGGACAGTGCCGTAGCACAACATGCCACCTATAGCGCCAACATGCAGTACGGGACTATGAAACTATACAGGACAGTGCCGTAGCACAACATGCCACCTATAGCGCCAACATGCAGTACGGGACTATGAAACTATACAGGACAGTGCCGTAGCACAACATGCCACCTATAGCGCCAACATGCAGTATGGGACTATGAAACTATACAGGACAGTGCCGTAGCACAACATGCCACCTATAGCGCCAACATGCAGTACGGGACTATGAAACTATACAGGACAGTGCCGTAGCACAACATGCCACCTATAGCGCCAACATGCAGTACGGGACTATGAAACTATACAGGACAGTGCCGTAGCACAACATGCCACCTATAGCGCCAACATGCAGTATGGGACTATGGAACTATACAGGACAGTGCCGTAGCACAACATGCCACCTATAGCGCCAACATGCAGTATGGGACTATGAAACTATACAGGACAGTGCCGTAGCACAACATGCCACCTATAGCGCCAACATGCAGTACGGGACTATGAAACTATACAGGACAGTGCCGTAGCACAACATGCCACCTATAGCGCCAACATGCAGTATGGGACTATGAAACTATACAGGACAGTGCCGTAGCGCAACATGCCACCTATAGCGCCAACATGCAGTACGGGACTATGAAACTATACAGGACAGTGCCGTAGCACAACATGCCACCTATAGCGCCAACATGCAGTATGGGACTATGAAACTATACAGGACAGTGCCGTAGGGACTATGAAACTATACAGGACAGTGCCGTAGGGACTATGAAACTATACAGGACAGTGCCGTAGGGACTATGAAACTATACAGGACAGTGCCGTAGGGACTATGAAACTATACAGGACAGTGCCGTAGGGACTATGAAACTATACAGGACAGTGCCGTAGGGACTATGAAACTATACAGGACAGTGCCGTAGGGACTATGAAACTATACAGGACAGTGCCGTAGGGACTATGGAACTATACAGGACAGTGCCGTAGGGACTATGAAACTATACAGGACAGTGCCGTAGGGACTATGAAACTATACAGGACAGTGCCGTAGGGACTATGAAACTATACAGGACAGTGCCGTAGGGACTATGAAACTATACAGGACAGTGCCGTAGGGACTATGGAACTATACAGGACAGTGCCGTAGGGACTATGGAACTATACAGGACAGTGCCGTAGGGACTATGAACTATACAGGACAGTGCCGTAGGGACTATGAAACTATACAGGACAGTGCCGTAGGGACTATGAAACTATACAGGACAGTGCCGTAGGGACTATGAAACTATACAGGACAGTGCCGTAAGGACTATGAAACTATACAGGACAGTGCCGTAGGGACTATGGAACTATACAGGACAGTGCCGTAGGGACTATGAAACTATACAGGACAGTGCCGTAGGGACTATGAAACTATACAGGACAGTGCCGTAGGGACTATGAAACTATACAGGACAATGCCGTAGGGACTATGAAACTATACAGGACAGTGCCGTAGGGACTATGAAACTATACAGGACAGTGCCGTAGGGACTATGAAACTATACAGGACAGTGCCGTAGGGACTATGAAACTATACAGGACAGTGCCGTAGGGACTATGGAACTATACAGGACAGTGCCGTAGGGACTATGGAACTATACAGGACAGTGCCGTAGGGACTATGAAACTATACAGGACAGTGCCGTAGGGACTATGAAACTATACAGGACAGTGCCGTAGGGACTATGAAACTATACAGGACAGTGCCGTAGGGACTATGGAACTATACAGGACAGTGCCGTAGGGACTATGAAACTATACAGGACAGTGCCGTAGGGACTATGGAACTATACAGGACAGTGCCGTAGGGACTATGAAACTATACAGGACAGTGCCGTAGGGACTATGGAACTATACAGGACAGTGCCGTAGGGACTATGGAACTATACAGGACAGTGCCGTAGGGACTATGGAACTATACAGGACAGTGCCGTAGCACAACAGGCCACATGATGTAGAGTGGAACAGTCCTTGTCCCTCCCACCTTTGTGAACTTATTGACCCAGTTCAAATGGGACTCAGTCACACAATAACTACCTGTACCCCCTCCTCATGGAGAATAGTAACATAGTGAATAGTAACATAGTGAATAGTAACATGAATAGTAACATAGTGAATAGTAACATAGTGAATAGTAACATAGTGAATAGTAACATAGTGAATAGTAACATGAATAGTAACATGAATAGTAACATAGTGAATAGTAACATGAATAGTAACATAGTGAATAGTAACATGAATAGTAACATAGTGAATAGTAACATAGTGAATAGTAACATGAATAGTAACATAGTGAATAGTAACATGAATAGTAACATGAATAGTAACATAGTGAATAGTAACATGAATAGTAACATGAATAGTAACATGAATAGTAACATAGTGAATAGTAACATAGTGAATAGTAACATGAATATTAACAGTGAATAGTAACATGAATAGTAACATAGTGAATAGTAACATGAATAGTAACATAGTGAATAGTAACATAGTGAATAGTAACATAGTGAATAGTAACATGAATAGTAACATAGTGAATAGTAGCATGAATAGTAACATGAATAGTAACATGAATAGTAACATAGTGAATAGTAGCATGAATAGTAACATGAATAGTAACATGAATAGTAACATAGTGAATAGTAACATGAATAGTAACATGAATAGTAACATGAATAGTAACATGAATAGTAACATAGTGAACAGTAACATAGTGAATAGTAACATAGTGAATAGGAACACAGTGAATAGTAACATGAATTGTAACATAGTGAATAGTAACATAGTGAATAGTAACATGAATAGTAACATAGTGAATAGTAACATAGTGAATAGTAACATAGTGAATAGTAACATGAATAGTAACATAGTGAATATTAACAGTGAATAGTAACATGAATAGTAACATAGTGAATAGTAACATGAATAGTAACATAGTGAATAGTAACATGAATAGTAACATAGTGAATAGTAACATAGTGAATAGTAACATAGTGAATAGTAACATAGTGAAAAGTGACATAGTGAATAGTAACATAGTGAATAGTAACATGAATAGTAACATAGTGAATAGTAACATGAATAGTAACATAGTGAATAGTAACATGAATAGTAACATAGTGAATAGTAACATAGTGAATAGTAACATAGTGAATAGTGACATAGTGAATAGTAACATAGTGAATAGTAACATGAATAGTAACATAGTGAATAGTAACATGAATAGTAACATAGTGAATAGTAACATAGTGAATAGTAACATGAATAGTAACATAGTGAATAGTAACATAGTGAATAGTAACATAGTGAATAGTAACATAGTGAATAGTAACATAGTGAATAGTAACATGAATAGTAACATAGTGAATAGTAACATAGTGAATAGTAACATGAATAGTAACATGAATAGTAACATAGTGAATAGTAACATGAATAGTAACATGAATAGCAACGTGAATATTAACAGTGAATAGTAACATAGTGAATAGTAACATAGTGAATAGTAACATGAATAGTAACATAGTGAATAGTAACATAGTGAATAGTAACATAGTGAATAGTAACATGAAGAGTAACATAGTGAATAGTAACATGAATAGTAACATAGTGAATAGTAACATAGTGAATAGTAACATGAATAGTAACATGAATAGTAACATAGTGAATAGTAACATGAATAGTAACATGAATAGCAACGTGAATATTAACAGTGAATAGTAACATAGTGAATAGTAACATAGTGAATAGTAACATGAATAGTAACATAGTGAATAGTAACATAGTGAATAGTAACATAGTGAATAGTAACATGAAGAGTAACATAGTGAATAGTAACATGAAGAGTAACATAGTGAATAGTAACATGAATAGTAACATGAATAGTAACATGAATAGTAACATAGTAAATAGTAACATGAATAGTAACATAGTGAATAGTAACATGAATAGTAACATGAATAGTAACATAGTGAATAGTAACATGAATAGTAACATGAATAGTAACATGAATAGTAACATAGTGAATAGTAACATGAATAGTAACATAGTGAATAGTAACATAGTGAATAGTAACATAGTGAATAGTAACATGAAGAGTAACATGAACAGTAACATAGTGAATAGTAACATGAATAGTAACATAGTGAATAGTAACATGAATAGTAACATGAACAGTAACATAGTGAATAGTAACATGAATAGTAACATAGTGAATAGTAACATGAATAGTAACATAGTGAATAGTAACATAGTGAATAGTAACATGAATAGTAACATAGTGAATAGTAACATAGTGAATAGTAACATAGTGAATAGTAACATGAATAGTAACATAGTGAATAGTAACATGAATAGTAACATGAATAGTAACATAGTGAATAGTAACATGAATAGTAACATGAATAATAACATAGTGAATAGTAACATTGTGAATAGTAACATAGTGAACAGTAACATAGTGAACAGTAACATAGTGAATAGTAACATGAATAGTAACATAGTGAATAGTAACATAGTGAATAGTAACATAGTGAATAGTAACATAGTGAATAGTAACATAGTGAATAGTAACATGAATAGTAACATAGTGAATAGTAACATAGTGAATAGTAACATAGTGAATAGTAACATAGTGAATAGTAACATGAATAGTAACGTGAATATTAACAGTGAATAGTAACATAGTGAATAGTAACATGAATAGTAACATGAATAGTAACATGAATAGTAACATAGTGAATAGTAACATGAATAGTAACATAGTGAATAGTAACATAGTGAATAGTAATATGAATAGTAACATAGTGAATAGTAACATGAATAGTAACATGAATATAACATGAATAGTAACATAGTGAATAGTAACATAGTGAATAGTAACATGAATAGTAACATAGTGAATAGTAACATAGTGAATAGTAACATGAATAGTAACATGAATAGTAACATAGTGAATAGTAACATAGTGAATAGTAACATAGTGAATAGTAACATAGTGAATAGTAACATAGTGAATAGTAACATGAATAGTAACATGAATAGTAACATAGTGAATAGTAACATAGTGAATAGTAACATAGTGAATAGTAACATGAATAGTAACATAGTGAATAGTAACATAGTGAATAGTAACATAGTGAATAGTAACATGAATAGTAACATAGTGAATAGTAACATAGTGAATAGTAACATAGTGAACAGTAACATAGTGAATAGTAACATAGTGAATAGTAACATAGTGAATAGTAACATAGTGAATAGTAACATAGTGAATAGTAACATAGTAAATAGTAACATAGTGAATGGGTAACATGAATAGTAACATAGTGAATAGTAACATGAATAGTAACATAGTGAATAGTAACATAGTGAACAGTAACATAGTGAATAGTAACATAGTGAATAGTAACATAGTGAATAGTAACATAGTAAATAGTAACATAGTGAATAGTAACATGAATAGTAACATAGTGAATAGTAACATGTCTAGAGTGTCCCCTCCCCTTTGAAGAAGGGGATGACCGCGGCAGCTTTCCAATCTTTAGGGATCTCGGACGATACGAAAGAGAGGTTGAACAGACTGGTAATAGGAGTTGCAACAATGGAAGCGGATCATTTTAGAAAGAGACGGTCCAGATTGTCTATCCCAGCTGATTTGTACAGGTCCAGGTTTTGCAGCTCTTTCAGAACATCTGCTGTCTGGATTTGGGTGAAGGAGAAGCTGGGGCAGCGGAGCTGTTGGCCGGGGTTTGGGTAGCCAGGAGGAAAGCATGGCCAGCCGTAGAGAAATGCTTCTTGAAATTCGTGATTATCGCGGATTTTTTGGTGGTGACAGTGTTATGAGATATGAGATGAGTAATGCAATTTGTACTGTTGGGGTTACTCGAGGACCAGGGTTTGGAAAACACTACTCTGGATGATCCTATCCGCCAATCAGGGCTGTGTATGTAAATATATTAACATTTGTATTGCCCACACAATCAGACTGAGCTTTTCAATGGCAAAAGGAGACAAGAGAAAGGCCAGGCCCCTGCCCCTTCTACTCCCTCTATGGGCAACCCCCCCCCCCGCCATTATATTCATCACTGTTGCAGATATTAATATGTATATTATATTATTACTTGTTTTTATTTCACTCAATGGTTGTGCTGCTGTTCCCCCTATGGTTTTTCCACTCCACCCCCTCAAGCCTCTGCCTCCGCCCCAATGGACGTATCTATTCATCACTGCCACAGTTGTTATGATGTATATAGTGGACGTATCTATTCATCACTGCCACAGTTGTTATGATGTACATAGTGGTATATCTATTCATCACTGCCACAGTTGTTATGATGTACATAGTGGTATATAGTGGTATATAGTGGTATATAGTGGTATATCTATTCATCACTGCCACAGTTGTTATGATGTATATAGTGGTATATCTATTCATCACTGCCACAGTTGTTATGATGTATATAGTGGTATATAGTGGTATATAGTGGTATATAGTGGTATATCTATTCATCACTGCCACAGTTGTTATGATGTACATAGTGGTATATAGTGGTATATAGTGGTATATAGTGGTATATCTATTCATCACTGCCACAGTTGTTATGATGTATATAGTGGTATATAGTGGTATATAGTGGTATATAGTGGTATATCTATTCATCACTGCCACAGTTGTTATGATGTACATAGTGGTATATCTATTCATCACTGCCACAGTTGTTATGATGTATATAGTGGTATATAGTGGTATATAGTGGTATATAGTGGTATATCTATTCATCACTGCCACAGTTGTTATGATGTATATAGTGGTATATAGTGGTATATAGTGGTATATCTATTCATCACTGCCACAGTTGTTATGATGTATATAGTGGTATATAGTGGTATATAGTGGTATATCTATTCATCACTGCCACAGTTGTTATGATGTATATAGTGGTATATAGTGGTATATAGTGGTATATAGTGGTATATAGTGGTATATCTATTCATCACTGCCACAGTTGTTATGATGTACATAGTGGTATATCTATTCATCACTGCCACAGTTGTTATGATGTATATAGTGGTATATAGTGGTATATAGTGGTATATAGTGGTATATAGTGGTATATCTATTCATCACTGCCACAGTTGTTATGATGTATATAGTGGTATATCTATTCATCACTGCCACAGTTGTTATGATGTATATAGTGGTATATAGTGGTATATAGTGGTAAATCTATTCATCACTGCCACAGTTGTTATGATGTTATGATGTATATAGTGGTATATAGTGGTATATAGTGGTATATAGTGGTATATCTATTCATCACTGCCACAGTTGTTATGATGTACATAGTGGTATATCTATTCATCACTGCCACAGTTGTTATGATGTATATAGTGGTATATCTATTCATCACTGCCACAGTTGTTATGATGTATATAGTGGTATATAGTGGTATATAGTGGTATATAGTGGTATATAGTGGTATATAGTGGTATATCTATTCATCACTGCCACAGTTGTTATGATGTACATAGTGGTATATCTATTCATCACTGCCACAGTTGTTATGATGTATATAGTGGTATATCTATTCATCACTGCCACAGTTGTTATGATGTATATAGTGGTATATCTATTCATCACTGCCACAGTTGTTATGATGTATATAGTGGTATATAGTGGTATATAGTGGTATATAGTGGTATATCTATTCATCACTGCCACAGTTGTTATGATGTATATAGTGGTATATAGTGGTATATAGTGGTATATCTATATATATATATATATATATATATATATATACATATTTATTTCTATTGTTTTTATGACCATTGTCATTGTTTTATTTCATTAGATCAGCATGTTGGCGCTCGAAGCCTAAGATTTTCACTGTTACCCTGCAATTACACCTGCAACCCTGTACATGTGATTATTAAACACTCTGAATCTGAACAACAATGAGTATAGAGTATTTGCAACAATCACAAGGTTTTCTCTCTGGCACATGGTTTTGTGTACAGTAACCACATCTTTGTCCACAGTGCGACTGATGCGAGGATCCATAGCCTGATAATCACAATGAGTTTTCAAAACACCACAAATAGATTACATTTCCAAGGTCAAACAGCCTGACTACCTGGACCCATGTGACTAAAAAGTACCTAATGACATGTGCCGCGTTCACGTGCTAGTTCGGAAACTCGCACATTTCCAACTTGCTAACTGGTTGAAAGTGGCACGTGTATAACTACAACCAGTTAGCAAGTCGTACATTTCAGAGTTTTCTAGTTCCGAGTCGCACGTGAACGCGGCAATAGTGACCCCACAGGGTCTTAATCTTTGACATCACCTGTTGAATCTGGTTTCCAGTACTAAACAGCTGTCTCTTTGAAAATCCTGGACTAGACGAACACCTTGTCAGTCCAGTTACCATATAAGGCTGTACAGTACTACATTCACACTCAGAGCAAAACATACTTTGTTGTATGAACTTTACTACACAAAATGGGCTTCCAGTCGGCAAAAACATTAAGAGGAGAAAATGAAAATGAAAAAAAAAAATCCTTTATAATTTTTTTTTTAAATACATTTTTCAATGTGTCTTTAGAAGATAGCATGTTGATCCATCTGTTTCTGTGTGCGTCCAATGCTAACAGGTTAAACCACAACTGTTCCATGGGTTACAGAAGCCAGGGCTGCGTCCCAAATGGAACCCTTTAAAGTGCACTATAGGGAACAAGGTGCCATTTGGGATGCGTGTCCAGCGCACTAGCTGTGCCCAGGGAAAGAGATTACGTCATGGGTACTGAACGATGCCGGCCAGCCAACCACTGACTGACTGCATGGTTGAAAATTACAGGGCATCTCCAAAGCAAAGCATGGCGTGGGTACACTCTGCATGAACAAACAGGAAACATTTGACTAGCTAGACCTAGCATGGCGTGGGTACACTCTGTGTATGAACAAACAAAGAACATTTGTGGCTGATGAGATCTGTCACTAAAGAATGGCAATTTTGTTCTTTCCGTGATCCCCTCTCCGTTTCTATGTTGAGTTTGATTGCAATGGCATTCGACCATGCTGTCTATAATCATAATGTAAACATTAGAGTATATTTGGTCCTGAGCTAAAGGGAAGTCAATTATTTGGTCATTTTGGGTTCCAGTGTTATACTGTAGTAATGTAACGTAATGTCATTTGTATGAAGTGTTATTCATTTGTTTATATTTAGGAAAGTTTCATTTATTTCTATTCGTATCATCTGTGGAAATCATTCTGTCTCACCAGGTCAATCACTAATCGCACCTTAATCCACAGAGACATAATATTAGGGTGTTAACAGATGTTATAGAATATTATGGTATAAGCCTGTGTTTACTAAAACCTTGTTATCTTACAGTAGTTCAGGTATACTGATAGTCTATCTTCTTTTCTCTCTCTCTCTCTCTCTCTCTCTCTCTCTCTCTCTCTCTCTCTTTTTCTTACTCTCTCAGCGCTCTCTCTCTATCTTTCTTTCTCTCTCTCTTAACTGTCTCATCTCTCTCTCAACTCTCTCATCTCTCTTCCCTGTTTCTTTCTACCCCCCAAATGTGTTGAGGCCGGGGATCGGGTAGCAACAACGGATCCCCCCCTTTCCCTTGCCTATAGTTTCAGTGCCGAGCTGAACTGCTCTCTCACGTTTTGCTCTTGGGGGTCCTCTTATTTATTTGGCTTGGATGGGTTAGTTGACGAGTCTCAGATGAATGATACTGTTTAAGATTCCGGGAAAAGGGTTGCGTCCCAAATGGCACTCTATTCCCTACATAGTGCACTACTTTTGACCAGAGCCCTATGGGGTCAAATCAAAAGGAGTGCGCTATAAAGGGAATAGGGGGCCATGTGGGATGCAGCCAGGAGTCCAAACAGCAAAACAGCTCCTTCCATCTGTCCTTACCTGTACCTCTGGGACCTGGACAGAATGGCTACTTCATCAAGCACTTTACTTTACTGTTTTTCACCAAGCACATTTAAAAGACCTTTAAATATCCTGAGATTCTCTGACCAGTGTAACACGATAGGATGAAACAGTGAGGTCTAGACCAACACATTTACAACCTGACTGTTGTTCCTCCTCTCTCCCTCAGAGAGTTCTAGAATGAGAAGAAACCAGTTGCACTGGGACAGTTTAATCTGTCTTGGAATTCAGCAGGTTCTAGCTAAGCTAGCTAACAGTATTGGAAAGTAGTTTGTGTGTTTCAAGTGTTATTAGTTGTATGTACGGGATACACATGGTATACACCGTCCAAACAAATGCTTACGCACAGGTTCCTTCTCGACAATGCAACAACAATAAGAAATAATCAAATATAAGTATATGAATATAAAGTAAATGTCTCAGTAGAATAGAAAAGACATTTTATCATACGTATAATACAGGAAAGCACAATTTATAGTCCAATATTTACACATGTATTTGGGGGGGCAGGTGTAAATTGAGCAGAATAATAAGAGTCTTGTAGCAGCAGTTGTGATGTGATGTGTGTGTGTGTGTGTGTGTGTGTGTGTGTGTGTGTGTGTGTGTGTGTGTGTGTGTGTGTGTGTGTGTGTGTGTGTATGTGTGTGTGTGTGTGGGGACGTGTGTGGGGACGTGTGTGTGTGTGGGGACGTGTGTGTGTGTGTGTGTGTGTGTGGGGACGTGTGTGTGTGTGGGGACGTGTGAGTGAATGTGTGCTAAGGTGTGAAGAATCAGAGCAGGTGGTCTGTCCAGCTCAAGTGTTCAGCAGTCTGATGGCTTGTAGATAGAAACTGTCTCTGAGCCTGTTGGTATCAGACATCTTGCTCCGATACAGTCTGATGACTTGTAGATAGAAACTGTCTCTGAGCCTGTTGGTATCAGACATCTTGCTCCAATACAGTCTGATGACTTGTAGATTGAAACTGTCTCTGAGCCTGTTGGTATCAGACATCTTGCTCCGATACAGTCTGATGACTTGTAGATAGAAACTGTCTCTGAGCCTGTTGGTATCAGACATCTTGCTCCGATACAGTCTGATGACTTGTAGATAGAAACTGTCTCTGAGCCTGTTGGTATCAGACATCTTGCTCCGATACAGTCTGATGACTTGTAGATAGAAACTGTCTCTGAGCCTGTTGGTATCAGACATCTTGCTCCGATACTGTCTGTCCGACGGTAAGGGAGAGAACAAACTCGTGGCTGGGATGTGTGGAATAGGTTTCACGTGAATGTCCTGGATGGGTGGGAGCACGGTCCCCGTGATGTACTGAACGTTCCTCACCGCCCGCTGGAGGGCCTTGAGGTCGTGGATGGAGCAATAGCCTTACCAGGCCACGATGCAACTGGTCAGAATGCTCTCGATGGTGCAGTGGTAGTATCTGGCGATGACTCGGGGTGACATGCCAGATTTCTTCAGCCACCTATGGAAGTAGAGACGCTATTGCACCCTCTTGACAAAAGTGGTGGTGTTGGTGGTCCATGTCAAGTCCTCAGTGATGTGGACCAGGACGAACTTAAAGCTTGCACGTGTGGCTTGCATGTGTGCGTGTGCGTTTGAACAGAAGCATTCCAAGGGGTGAGACCGAGACTACCTGACTTCCCCACCATGTTTAGCAGATCAGGTCACTGGGATTAAACCATCCAGGACCTAATCCCTGGGTCACTGGGATTAAACCATGCAGAACCTGATCCCTGGGTCACTGGGATTAAACCATGCAGAACCTGATCCCTGGGTCACTGGGATTAAACCATCCAGGACCTAATCCCTGGGTCACTGGGATTAAACCATGCAGGACCTGATCCCTGGGTCACTGGGATTAAACCATGCAGGACCTGATCCCTGGGTCACTGGGATTAAACCATGCAGGACCTAATCCCTGGGTGTCTGGGATTAAACCATCCAGGACCTGATCCCTGGGTCACTGGGATTAAACCATCCAGGACCTGATCCCTGGGTCACTGGGATTAAACCATCCAGGACCTGATCCCTGGGTCACTGGGATTAAACCATGCAGGACCTGATCCCTGGGTCACTGGGATTAAACCATGCAGGACCTGATCCCTGGGTCACTGGGATTAAACCATGCAGGACCTGATCCCTGGGTCACTGGGATTAAACCATGCAGGACCTGATCCCTGGGTCACTGGGATTAAACCATGCAGGACCTGATCCCTGGGTCACTGGGATTAAACCATGCAGGACCTGATCCCTGGGTCACTGGGATTAAACCATCCAGAACCTGATCCCTGGGTCACTGGGATTAAACCATGCAGGACCTGATCCCTGGGTCACTGGGATTAAACCATGCAGAACCTGATCCCTGGGTCACTGGGATTAAACCATGCAGGACCTGATCCCTGGGTCACTGGGATTAAACCATGCAGGACCTGATCCCTGGGTCACTGGGATTAAACCATGCAGGACCTGATCCCTGGGTCACTGGGTTTAAACCATGCAGGACCTGATCCCTGGGTCACTGGGATTAAACCATGCAGGACCTGATCCCTGGGTCACTGGGTTTAAACCATGCAGGACCTGATCCCTGGGTCACTGGGATTAAACCATGCAGGATCTGATCCCCGGGTCACTGGGATTAAACCATGCAGGACCTGATCCCTGGGTCACTGGGATTAAACCATGCAGGACCTGATCCCTGGGTCACTGGGTTTAAGCCATGCAGGACCTGATCCCTGGGTCACTGGGATTAAACCATGCAGGACCTGATCCCTGGGTCACTGGGTTTAAACCATGCAGGACCTGATAAA